>NC_089785.1:29626898-29826898 GCF_040412425.1 Macrobrachium rosenbergii
AGTTATTAGTTTTTTTTAATCTTGCGTTCAAGCGAACATAAGCCGTAACGTTTTTCCGTTTGTTGACGCTGATATTATCAGATCTTTATCTTATTATTTCAAAGTCTTATTTTACTTACTATTTACTGTTTAACTGTTCATTAAAAGTGGCTGTTTCTCAGTTAATAGTGAACAGTTATGTCTTTTTTTTTAACAGGCGTTCAGGAGAATATAGGCCTAACGTTTTTCCGTCTGCTGACGCCGACGTTATCAAGCGTTTGCCTTATTCCCACACGTACAAATGCCTATTTCATTAACTGTCTATTAACTTTTAACAGTTATTTACAGTGACTGTCTTCCAGGTAACAGTAAACAGCTGTCCTTTTTATATACAGCGTTCAGGTGAACTAGACCCAGCGTTTTTCCGTCTGGTGACGCCGACGTTATCAGACCTTTATCTTATACCGGACGTGGGTGATCCTTATCTTTACCGGGAGTTTATAAAGATAAAAGATTTAAATATAATAAAATCTCTATAAAAACGACTAGAAAACAACCATAAAAATTATATGAAATGAATAAGTAATAGAAGTTCAGCCTTCCATCGCCTCGAGAAAATCGATGACCACCCGGAGGCAACACGAGATTAATTTGTGTATACGCACCCGTCAGAGTAATGTCTCCGTCGATAATGACGAATAACGGTGAATAAGGCTCGCGTTTATTCGACGTCCTTTCTTCGATGAACAAACAAAGTGTCGAGATCGAACGCCGCTATGTCGAAAAAGGGCCAGGATCGACATAGCGTCAGGGTAATGTTTCCGTTGACAATGTCGAATAACTGGGAAGAAGTCTGGCTTTAATTCGACGGCATACCAGTAATAAATAAAATAAACTATTGGGCTTTAAGTTTAATAGGTCGAAATTGTGTGAAAATCGACGCAAAACGAATAAAAAGCTGAATTTTAAAAGTTTTTTTCGACGATACGTCAGCTATGGTACTAGGCTTAGGAACGCGGGAGTATGGTTTCTGTCGATAACGTCGAATAACTGTGAATAATTCTAACTTTAATTCGACGGCATCTCAATAACAAACAAATAAACTATTAGATTTCAAGTTTAATAGGTCGAAAAAGTATCAAAATCGACATAAAACGAATAAAAAAATAAATTCAAAAACTATTTTTTCTCCAAGTATCACGTCAGCGGCTGTACTAGTCTAAGGAACGCGATGTTAATGTAATGTTTCCATCGATATCGTCCAATAACGGTGAATAAAACTAGTTCCTTCGATCATACATGAATAAAAAACAAACAAAACACCCATGCTCCAATACTAACGGGTCGAAAAAGTGCCAAAATCGACGCAAAACGAATAAAAAAAAAAGAATTTTAAAAGTTTTTTTCGAGAACCACGTCAGCTATCGTGCGAAGCCTCAGGAAATATCTATAAAAAAATACAGCCGTTATCGACTCTCCTCCTCAGTATCTCTTTGGCTTCCGGAGAGGTAGGATGTCTTCGCAATGCTACTGTTAAACCGTCCGGTCAACTGTGGTCCGTGACGACAGTTTTTTTTAACTGTTTTATAGTTTTTTTTTTATTTAGTATCGTTATTATTGAGTTATATATACAGACTTGTAATGGTTGGGGACATTTCTTTGCTTGGTTTGTGTTCTATTTTAATAATTTGAATTTACCCATAATAATAATGATAAAAATAATATTAATTTGAATTTAGTAATTATGATAATAGCAGTAATTTAAAATCAGTAATAATAATTACAATAATTGAATTCTGCAATTATAATAATTCTATTCATGAATAATAATAATAATGATAATAATAATAATAATAATAATAATAATAATAATAATAAATTTTAATTCAGTAATAATAATAATTTGAATTCATTAATAACAATAATAATAATTTTAATTCAGCAATAATAATTCGATTAGTGAATAATAATAATAAATTCAATTCTATAACAATAATAATAAATTTGAAATCACTCATAATAATAATAATATTTTGAATTCAGAAAAGATAATAATTTTAATTTAGAAATAATAATTTGATTAGTGAATAATAACAATAATTTGAATTCACCTATAACGATAATATTTCGATTTCAGTAATAATATAATAATAGTAATTTTAATTCAATAATAATAATAATAGTAATAATTTTAATTCATTAATAATAATAATAACAATAATAATAATAGTAATGCGATTCAAGAATGATAAAAATAATAATAATAATAATAGTTTGAATTCAGCAGTGATACTTATTATTATTATTATTATTATTATTATTAATATTATTATTATTATTATTAGGTTCATGAAAATAATAATAATTCGATTCAAGAATAATAATAATAATAAGAAGAAGAAAGGAGAAGAAATATTTACATAAATTCATAAATAATAATAATAATAATAAATAATAATAATAATAATAATAATAATAATAATAGTAAATGTTTAAATAATTTTATAATTTTGTGATTATATTATACACTGCACACACACACACACACACACACACACACACATATATATATATATATATATATATATATATATATATATATATATATATATATATATATATATATATATATATATATATATTTATATATATATATATATATATATATATATATAAATATATATATATATATATATATATATATATATATATATATATATATATATATATATATATATATATATATATATATATATATATATATATATATATATATATATATATATATATATATATATATATATATATATATATATATATATATACTTAGGATTAGGATGAAACGTCTCTTTGGGACAGGATGGGAAAAGTAGCCACAGTTAGAAGGAAAGGCCCAGATCCTTCGTTGCTATTTAGGGATTCCCCAAGGACCTCAGACCTTGTTCCCGAATCTCTCTCTCTCTCTCTCTCTCTCTCTCTCTCTCTCTCTCTCTCTCTCTCTCTCTCTCTCTCTCTCTCAAAAGATACTCACTCTCTTCCGCCATGGGCAAGGCCACACAGTTCCTCCTCCCGAATTGTTGGCAACATCGAGGACAGAAGGAAAAATCGTATGTTTTGTTCACATTTCTGGAAGACTATAGGCCTATGTCGTCTCCTGAAGCCAACCACTCCAAATATGGCGTCTATTAGGACATTAATGCATTAAATACATCGCTGAATATACATCATATATATTTTATCACGGTCATAGTTGTCCGTAACGCACTCTTACACGCACGGACAGGCAGCTCTCTCTCAGCCCCCACCCCCCGCGGCTTTTGTTTTTCAACATGGCTGCCTCCGTCACCTTCTCCCGCTCATTGACTCCAGCGCTCTTTTGTTTCCGACTTACGCTTTGCGTAACTTCCGCCTATTCTCTCTCTCTCTCTCTCTCTCTCAATCTCTCTCCTCTCTCTCTCTCTCTCTCTCTCTCTCTCTCTCTCTCGCACTATATACTTCCACCTCCCTTTCCAACAGAGTATAGGTCTAAGCCGTCCGTGACAAAGAAGCCATGTTTCTTGTCGTTCTCTCGAGCCTAAAAAAAAAGATTTTATCACTTTTCTCGCATTTTCTATCCTTTCGAGTATTCCGTAAGAAGAAGAAGAAGAAGAAGAAGAAGAAGAAGAAGAAGAAGAAGAAGAAGAAGAAGAAGAAGTAGGAGAAGGTTTTAAAAGTAAGCAGGTGGTTTGTGGCTGAAGAGAAACTCTTCATAACTTTTCGAAGGGAAATGCCACAGAGAGAGAGAGAGAGAGAGAGAGAGAGAGAGAGAGAGAGAGAGAGAGAGAGAGAGAGAGAGAGAGAGAGGAAATGCTTAGGAAGATGTTACCACCTGCCCAAGAATTCGTTACGTAAGCCTTACCGAATACCAGGTAATAGAGAGAGGGAGAGAGAGAGAGAGAGAGTTCCTTCTTTTTAATCTATCAGAGAGAGAGAGAGAGTTCCATATTTTCTAATCACTCTAAGAGAGAGAGAGAGAGAGATTACCTTCTTTTTAATATATCTAAGAGAGAGAGAGAGAGAGAGGGAGTTCCAAATTTTCTAATCTCTCTAAGAGAGAGAGAGAGAGAGAGAGAAAGATTTCCTTTTTATAATCTATATAATAGAGAGAGAGGGAGAGTTCCATATCTTCTAATCACTCTAAGAGAGAGAGAGAGAGATTCTTTTTAATCTATCTAAGAGGGGGAGAGAGAGAGAGAGAGAGACTTCCATATTTTCTAATAGAGAGAGAGAGAGTTTCTTCTTTTCAAACTGGTCTAATAGAGAGAGAGAAAGAGAGAGAGAGTTCCATATTTTCTAATCTTTCTAATGGAAAGAGAGAGAGAGAGTTCTTTTCAAATTGATCTAACAGAGAGAGAGAGAGAGTTCTGTTCAAATTGATCTAATAGATAGATAGAGAGAGAGAGAGAGAGTTCTTTTCAAATTGATCTAATAGATAGATAGATAGATAGATAGATAGATAGATAGATAGATAGAGAGAGAGAGAGAGATCCAGCCAATCTTACCTCACCTATATTTCTCCATCCCCTTGAGGACGCCGTGACGTCACTGACCTAGCCTCGGAACTTACTTTCATGTCAGGCGAGGTCACGGACCAGGATTTGCAGATGAGGTCATCCCGTGTTCTCGTCCTCGTTGAGTAGGCAATTAGCAGTGCAGATAAGAAGGTGTCATTGGTGAGTATAAAATAATTAGCAGGGTAGGTAAGCAATGAGTTAATTTGTAAATAAATGAGTAGGTGAGTTAATGAGCAGGGTAGATAAGTAGGTAATTATCAGGAGAGATGAGCAGGTAATTGGCAGGGCCAGATGAGAAGGTGAGTCAGTAGTGAGTTAGTTAGCAGGATAGATGAGCAATGAGTTAATTATTAAATAGATGAGTCATCAGGTGAGTTAATTAGCAGGTTAGATGAGTATAGGAGTCAGCATGTGAGTTAATTAGCTGGGCAGATGAGTAGGTGAGTTAATTAGCATGGCAGATGAGTCAGAATGTGAATTAATGAGTATGATATATGAGTAGGTGAGTCAGCAGGTGAACTAATTAGCAGGATAGGTGAGTAGGAGTCGAGCCGATTAGTAGGGTAGATGAGTAGCAGGTGAGCTAATTAGCAGGGGAGGTGAGTCAGCAGGTGAGCTAATTAGCAGGGGAGGTGAGTCAGCAGGTGAGCTAATTAGCAGGGTTGGTGAGTCAGTAGGTGAGCTAATTAGCAGGGTAGATGAGTAGCAGGTGAGCTAATTAGCAGGGGAGGTGGTGAGGTGAGCTAATTAGCAGGAGGTGAGTGAGCAGGTGAATTAGCAGGGGAGGTGAGTCAGCAGGTGAGCTAATTAGCTGGGTAGGTAAGTCAGTAGGTGAGCTAATTAGCAGGGTAGGTGAGTAGGAGTCGAGCCAATTAGCAGGGTAGATGAGTAGTAGGTGAGCTAATTAGCAGGGGAGGTGAGTAGCAGGTGAACTAATTAGCAGGGCAGGTGAGTCGGCAGGTGAGTTAATTAGCAGGGTAGGTGAGTCAGGTGAGCTAATTAGCTGGGTAGGTGAGTCAGCAGGTGAGCTAATTAGCAGGACAAGTGAATCAGCAGGTGAACTAACTAGCAGGGCTGGTGAGTCAGCAAGGTGAACTAATATATGAAGCAGGATAGATGAATATGTGAGTCAAGGATGAGTTAATTAGCAGGGTAGTTAAATAGGTGAGTTAATAAGCAGGGTAGATGAGTAGGTGAGCCAATTGAGAGTTAATTAGCAGGGTAGCTGAATGGGTGAGTCAGCAGGCGAGTTAATGAACAAGGTAGCTGCTAGGTGAGTCAGCAATAAGGTAGATGAGTAAAGGTGAGCTAATGAACAAGGCAGCTGACTAGGTGAGTCTCCCTTCTCATTTATTCCCCTCCCCTTTATTCCTCTCCTCCTTTATTCCCCTCCCATCCTCTTCCCAGCCTTGGCAAATCTACTCCCAATCCTCGCGTGACAATTATATGGAAGCATTGAGAGGAAGGAAGGGAGTGCGGCGTCCTTCGGAGGGAGCCATTTTCTGGGTTTTTGGACGGGAGTGCCTTTTGTATCCGGCCTTGTGAGTGTATGTGTGGCCCTCCTCCTACGGGATGTCCCTTCCCTCTCTCTCTCTCTCCCTCCCAAAATGGCTGGCACTGGCACTCTGGCCAATATTCCTCAGTTCCTCCTCCTTCAGTTGTTTTGGCTTAATGGCGTATGATGATAGGCCTATTGCATATCAGTGGTACGTTAGGATCGGTTATAAGAGTCTCTAGGGAACGTTACTTTAAATAGACAAATTCATATGAGAACACACCTCAACAACTTCATAAATAAATAAAAGAATATATTAATAACCAACTGAACAATTTAATGGAGTAATTCATGAATGTATAAATGAATACATTCAAGTTTTCGCAAATACATCCATTAGGCTCAGTTGCAAACGCTCCTTCTTATCCGTTACTTTAATAAAAAAAAACAAATTCAAATCAATACACGATTTAATAACTTCATAAATAAATGACTGAATAGATTAATAAACAATAAATAAATGAATGAATGGAATAACTAACAAAATATTAACTGAATTAGCCAATTCATGAATGTATTGATAAACAAACTTGGATAAGCCAAGCATGCATCGTGACGTCACACCAAGATGTGACGTCACTGCAGTTTCTCTTAGGTTGCTAAACGCTGTCGCGGATATGTTTCACTGTTGCCGTTGTTTGTTTTTGTTTGTTTATTTATAAACAAGGAGACGAACAAACAGGTAGCGAAGACGCGAATGAATAAATAAACAGGTGTCGAAGACACGGTGTTGATTTGGAAAGTTTTACGAGTAAATAAATCATTAAAAATGGCTTGCGAAAAAGAAGAAGAGTTGCCACATATCACCAGATGCGATGTGCAACGACAGACGAGCAGGAACTGGCTTGAGAAAGTGCTCTCTCTCTCTCTCTCTCTCTCTCTCTCTCTCTCTCTCTCTCTCTCTCTCTCTCTCTCTCTCTCTCACCGGATTTCGCGGAGAAACTTTCACATTGTTGAGTCTAGGGAATTCACATCCTGACTCGTGTTCCGAGTCATTCATTTGACGATGTGACTCATCCGTGAATCCTGATGAGGAGGCTTCAAGGATTCTCTCTCTCTCTCTCTCTCTCTCTCTCTCTCTCCTAAGTAAGAAACAATGAGGTACATTACTGCTATCATTACCTTTCAATGGTGTTTTAGATTGTGGCTTACTTTAAAGGCCGATAAGGTCTCTCTCTCTCTCTCTCTCTCTCTCTCTCTCTCTCTCTCTCTCTCTCTCTCTCTCTCCTAATTAAGAAACAATGAGGTACATTACTGCTATCATTACCTTTCAATGGTGTTTTAGATTGTGGCTTACTTTAAAGACCGATAAGGTCTCTCTCTCTCTCTCTCTCTCTCTCTCTCTCTCTCTCTCTCTCTCTCTCTCTCTCTCTCTCTCTCTAGGCTCATTAAGAACAATAAAATACATTACTGCTATCATTACCTTTCAATGGTGTTTTAGATTGTGGCTTACTTTAAAGGCTGATAAGTGTCTCTCTCTCTCTCCCTCTCTCTCTCTCTCTCTCTCTCTCTCTCTCTCTCTCTCTCTCTCTCTCTCTCTCTCTCTTAATGTTGTTTTAAAATATAGACTCATTTGTAGGCCGATAAAGATGGCGTTCCAGGCCTTTTTTGATCACACGTATTTCAGTTTCCCGTAATTCAGTAATTTATTATTTTCCCTGAAAATGCCCTTAGGAGAAATACCGAGGGTATTCAAAAGTATTTTTTTTGGGCACTGGGTATGTCCAAGGAGTGGAATACAGGTACCCAGATCCTTATAGAATCCGGTTTGGCTCGTACGCACGCCATTTCCGAAGGTGCCCTTGAATTGGGAGTGTTTCGTTTGGTTTATTTATTTCGGGTTTTGTGAATTTCTAATAACGAATTACGTTATGCTGGAATGCTGGTATTACGGAATATAACGAATCACGTCGCCATGACATCCTGACATTACGAAATAACTGAATAAAACGAAAAAATGAGTTTATCCAAAGCGCTGCCATCTTTCATTTTCCGGGAAAAAATTTTTTTAATTGAGTTTTTTCTCTTTTTCTCAGCCATATATGCCTTTTTTTTTATTCTATTATTGGTCAAAGGTCGTTAGTATTGTCTATGATCATCCTATAGCCATCGTTTGACGGCCACTGAACGACCAGTGACCAAAATTCACGACCCTTGGTTTCCGGAAACCAACTTCCGGAAAAGCGGCCTTTTTTTTCCTTAGACCTATAAACCAAAGCCAACTTGACCTTATAGGCCTATAAAGACCCCATTCTTTTTCGCAGACAATGGAATCGTATTACGCTCCATTGCCTCAAAAGCCTCCGATAGGTGTATGTATTCCGCACTGATCGGGACATTCGCGAAAAAAAAATCGTTGTTTCGCAAAATAACGACGAATTTTGTCGGACCTGAATGACGGTGTGACGTCACAGGTGCTTCAGGAAATCCCGCTTGTGTGACTCTCTTCCGAAAAATGAAGTTGTCGTACAGTACTCCTGTTAACTCCATATACCATTTGGCTTCTAAAATTGAAATTTTCCGAAAATGGAGGCGTGAGATGACCAATTTCAAATCCATAGAAAGAGAGAAAGAGGAAGAGAGGGAGAGATTGGAGGGAATTCTATCTGGAAAAAAAGTGACGGGAAGTGATCGTACGGTTGGCAGCGCCGTCATCTCGTCATGCCTTATGACCAGCGAATAAAACTGGCAGGTTAGGCGCCGTGGCAGTCAGTCCTATTGCAAGTGTCGAAGTGTATAGATTGCATTTTCGTTGGAGGATTGTGACGCAAGCATTTTCATTCGTTAACGAGTAAGTATGGCGGCTAAAGTACTCCTTTATAATCACCCCGTCACGTTTCAGTCTGATCTACATCCGGATGGAATCCATTTTGCCGTAAATTTCGGAATACAGATCGGAAACGATCACCTGCATTGAAATCACCCAATCCTCCTCCATCTGGTATTTTGTGAAAGCTTTCACGTTTATTACTTTTTTGGGGACGGTCTTAATACCACCTGTTGTTGGGGCTAGTTGTTTTACCTGTGGTTTCCTACGAGAATGTTGTTTTGCGCGTTGGTTTATCCGCATTTCACTGTTGAGTCGAGGGTGGTTGTGGCGCAACAACAGAAGGAAAAAAAGAACGAAGCTTTTTCCTTAAGTATACTGTAGTGTTAGTTTTTGCTGGCTGACTGATTTTCCTATAAATTATTTAAGTAACTTTATTGTAAAATAACTATAAATTAATAAGTATCGTATGATGTGTTACCTAAAATAGGTGCCTGCATTTGGGCAATCTATAAAGGCTCTTAAGGTAATGGGAAAGTGCAATTTTAGGCCATTTTAAGATTTTTTTTTTTTTTTTTTTGGCAATTCTTAACATGGAGACCCCATTGTGACGTTGGTCAGTGATCAGACTGACCCCATGCACTATTTATTGGCTTGTTTACTTATTTACATGTTTATTATTTCCATTCTTACTTAATTATGTTTGTATTTATATATTTATTTTATTTATTTATGTGCTGGAAGACACCAACAAGTTGTTTGTATGCGTTGGTGAACCTTCTAGATCCCTCTCACTCTTACATACAGACTTTCTCTTTCTCCTGAGAGAGAGAGAGAGAGAGAAAGAGAGAGAGAGAGATTTCTCCTAGACGCTTTTCCTCTGCACGTTGTTGAATCTGACTACAGTAGGCTACTGTCACTAAAGTAATATATATACACATGTATATTATATCAAAAAGTCCTTCAATACCCCATACAAAAATATACGTTATATATATATATATATATATATATATATATATATATATATATATATATATATATGTTTGTTTTAAATCGATTAGTTATTTGGTCTTAAACTTTGTTAGTCTTATTTATTATTTATTTTTTTTTGGTAACCGGATCTTAACAGGTTAGCCTTGATGCGTGGGTTGGATAGGGTTGGAGAGAGAGAGAGAGAGAGAGAGAGAGAGAGAGAGAGAGAGAGAGAGAGAGAGAGAGAGAGAGCTCCATCTTGTAGGGGGAAGAGAGAGAGAGAGAGAGATGGATCTTGTGGAGAGAGAGAGAGGGAGAGCTCTAACTTAGAGAGAGAGCGAAAGAGTTGTAGCTTATGGAGGGAAACAGCACTGTCGTTTGGAGAGAGAGAGAGAGAGAGAGAGAGAGAGAGAAGAATACCCCTAAAGAGAGAGAGAGATAGAATATACCCCCTAAAGAGAGAGAGAGATAGAGAATATATCCCCTAAAGAGAGAGAGAGAGAGAGAGAAAGAGGGAATATATCCCTTAAAGAGAGAGGGGGGACCCACTGTTTAGCGTGTGGGTTGGCTCTGGTTAGTCATATATTGAGAGAGAGAGAGAGAGAGGTGAAAGTGAAACCGACAACTGCTGAGAAATAATTCCCTTTCACCCTGGCGCTTTCGTCTTGGCCCACCTCCCGAATATATTAGGGTACTGTAGGAGGAGTGAAGAAGGTCTGATTGTACCCTACGGGCATTCCTACGTGACACCTCCCCCCCCCTCCTTCCCCGCCACACGCACAAGTTCCTTTCAAGGTCAGATTTCAACTTTATAGTCTCTCTTCTCTCTCTCTCTCTCTCTCTCTCTCTCTCTCTCTCTCTCTCTCTCTCTCTCTCTCTCTCTCTCTCTCTCTCTCTTTAACTGAAATATTTTCTCTTAACGGATGTATTCTCTCTCTCTCTCTCTCTCTCTCTCTCTCTCTCTCTCTCTCTTTAAAGGATATATTTTCTCTTTTGTAAGGGTTCTCTCTCTCTCTCTCTCTCTCTCTCTCTCTCTCTCTCTCTCGATTTTTCTCTCTCTCTCTCTCTCTCTCTCAGCAGTCTCTCTCTCTCTGGATTTTCAACTCTCCCTCTCTCTCTCTCTCTCTCTCTCTCTCTCTCTCTCTCTCTCTCTCTCTCTCTCTCTCTCTCTCTCTCTCTCTCTCGGCAGTTCCAGTAACCCGGATTTTTCAACTTCGTCTCTCTCTCTCTCTCTCTCTCTCTCTCTCTCTCTCTCTCTCTCTCTTGGCATTTCCAGAGAAAATATCGATGACGTAACCTCATCATGTGGCGGCCATGTTGGATTTTCCTGTAACTTAAACACCTTTCATTTTTTTTCGGAAATGAGTCATGTTCTCGCTCGTGTGATCTACGTAGGCCTATACTAGCAAATTAAATATGCAAATTTGGTGCCCAAAAATGGTTCCAGAGTTGGTAGTGAATGGAAGATATGGACGAAAGCATTCTTTTATTATTTTAATCTTAAAACCGTGAGCATCCATCTCGCTAAGGTATTTGGGAAATGTTGGTCAAGGGAAATGCTTTAGACAAAGGTGCTATTAACACATTCGGTGGGTGCAGCATTGCAACAAGTGGCCGGAAATTGGGACGAACGTGTTACGGACACAAACACACACACACACACAGTCTAGTGGGTGCAAGAGATACCAGGAGAATTTTGGAAAAGTCCCATGACCACAGCCTGTAGAGTGCAGGGTGTGAGTGATATCAGAAGAATTATTTGTAGACCTAATGGTAGACTTGTTCTTGAAAGCATTCTGTAGACTTTCAAGAAGCACCCCAGACAAGTTCTTGAACTGTTGTAGACCTGTTCTACGTTACTCAAGCCTTTGTTCTCCCGAAGTAGGTAACACGAACAACGGGTGTTTGAAGAGAGGGTTTGTCCCCAGAGCGGAAACCGCTGTTGTCAGAAGTGTGTGGATGTAATTATTCACATCCGGAAATGGTGGTTCTTGGCAGAAACGCCTTAACAAAAACAACCCTCAGACCTTAAAAACTACTGAGGAGGCTAGAGGGCTGCAAGTTGGTATGTTGATCATCCACCCTGCAATCATCAGACTTACCAGATTGCAGCCCTCTAGCCTGAGTAGTTTTTTATTTTATTTAAGGTTAAAGTTATTAGCCATAATCATGCATCTGGCAACGATATAGGACAGGCCACCACCGGGTCATGGTTCAAGATAGGTCTATTTTAGGTGACCTTGATTGTACGCTGTGCAGAAAACTCGATTGCAGCCGAAGACACTCCGGCTGCACACCATTGAAGGCCTGTGGAACAGAATCCTTACTGAAGAAGTCTTGCAATTATTGGAACTTCTCCTATTTTAATATTTGACTTTTTTATTTATTTATTTTGTTAATTTATCTTCTTTAATAATAATAATAATAATAATAATAATAATAATAATAATAATAATAATGGCCGCATTCTGCGAATTGGTTTTATACTGAGTTTTATAAATTCTTCTAATAATTCGCATTTCCTGCACATCAATATTTGTCAATGATTGTCCAGTGTTCATATTTCGATGGATGAAACAGCGTATTTCTTAGAGCAGAAATTCTTTATTTTAAAGCATTACGGCTTTAAAATAAAGAATTTCTGCTCTAAGAAATACACTGTTTCATCCATCAAAATATGAACATTGGGCAGTTATTGACTAATAATATTGACGTGCAGGAAAAGCGAATTATTATTAGAAGAATTGAGAAAAATCAGTATAAAATCAGTTTGCAAAATATAGCCATTTTATTCAACAAAACTTGTCTTAAAGAGGGTCTCCTGCCTTCGTAATAATAATAGTAATAATAATAATAATAATAATAATAATAATCAGGTAATTGTCGTTACTTTTTGCAGTGTCTAGGTCAAGAAAATTGCTTTGTTTTGTGGGAAGCACACCTTTCAAGGTCAGGTTTCTGCTTTTATTAGTATCAGTAGTAAGAGGAGAGAGTTAGCTTTGTAGCAGCTCTCTCGTTGTTCGTTCTATTTGCCTGTGGCTTATATGTGTATATATATACATATATAAATTTAATCTACTCAGTAGAAAAACTTTATTTTCTTTGTCTGTGATTTAACAGTACTACCCAATCTCTTTTCAGCAAAGCAATAAAAACACAAAAATGAAGTACTTTGCAGTCATCCTTTGTTATCTGATAGGTCTACCCAGTCTCTTTGTAGCAAAGCAAAGCAATAAAAACAATTATTCATCGTGATCTGACAGTCCTATCCAATCTCTTTTCAGCAAAGCAAAAAAACAAACCAAAATGAAGTGGTTGGCAACCTTGTCGCTGCTGCTCTGTGCGGTGTCCTACGTTCGTCCGCAGTGCTTCTCCGCGGACGATGACCTCAGCATAGTCCCCAGCAACGACCTGTCCTCGATCACAGACTTCGGACTGGACCTGTTCAGGACGGTCTTCCCGTACAACGCCACGTCCAACTTCTTCTTCTCTCCGTACAGCATCTGGAATGCCCTCACACTGGCCTACTTCGGCTCTGGGGGGAACACCCAGGCCGAGCTGGAGAGGGCCCTCAGGGTATCCGACAAGGTCCAGACGCTGAAGAACTGGAGGAGTTTGGAGTTCATGTGAGTATAGAGTTGATAAACAATTCATTCATCTGGTAAAATACAGACACGCCACCCTACCTACGAATGAGTTACGTTCCAGACGGCCATTTTAGTTGAATTGTTTGTAAGTTGGTTACTGTGCTCTTCATGCCTGTTTAAGTACAGTGTTATATAAAGTCAATACAGTACTGTACATTTTTTCATCCTAAAGCACAATACACTGTACGTACAGTACTGTTTGTACAGAATAGGCGCTCAGAACAAAATTTGAACATGCAGGTGGCAAAGGGAAAGCTCTGAACATTTTTTTTTAACTTGTGATCCCGTTTGTATCTGAATGTTCGTAAGTTGAATGTTCGTAAGTAGGGTGGTGTCTGTATATGCTGGGGTACATGCAGTCATTTGTAAGTGTTCATCACTTCATACTGGTCAGAGGCGAGCTTTCAACTTAACGTTAGTCTGCCCCTGTCGATGACATCTCCGTAGGGGGATTGTATCATTTCACATGGTGCACTCAAGTCATTCCTTGAGGGCCTTTGCAGCATCTCATTGGCCCCCTAGCTGCAACCTCTTTCATGCCTTTGACTGTACCTCTGTTCATATTCCTCCATATGCCTTTCCACCCTCTCTTAACAATTGTTTCATAGTGCTACTTGGGGAGTTGTCCTCTTGTTACGCCTTTCAGGACTTTTATGTCAATATACCTTTCAGCAGTATGAACAAACTACTGTTATCCACTAACCTCATCATTATTCGCAACTTGCTTCCACGTACTGAACCGTCATGGTAATACGTATACACTGCTCTTGCCAGCTTTCACTTTTCAACTTTCTCTGCTTACCACCACTGAGGAAAACTTTCACCAGTCTCGCAAACATATCTTCACCTGTGTAATAGTCTTCTGGTATCCTTGCTCCTAATGAGAGTCAGTGGTTTATACTAACATTGCTCACGGGGTGCACTGTAGGCATTGCTTAAGGTTCTTTGCAGTGTGCCTTCGGCCCCTAGCTGCGATGTTTCTTTTACTGTATCTCATTTCATATTCTCTTTCTTCCATCTCATTCTCCACCCTCTCCTAACAGTTGATTCATAGTGCTTCAACTGCTTTGAGGTTTTACTCCTGTTACGCCTTTCAAACCTCTCTACTGTCAATTTCTGCTTCAGCGCTGACTTACCTCATAGGTCCCAGTGCTTGGCCTTTGGCCTAAGTTCTATGTTCTGTTCTGTACTAACATTGCATTCTTAATGGTGGGCTAGGTATCATCAGTTCATTACATTCTAAGTTATGAATACACTGTTGCCAGTCATCACTAATAAGCCAAGTCACTTTTCCATAAGTTGTATTTTAACAGAGGTCTTTCACATTCTCAACTGATCCCTGATCCCCTTTATCTGCCAGAGAGAGCAACCAGATTCGCTGAATAGCAGAAGCACCAATATGCAGTAAATGTTTTGCCTCACTGTCGAACCTCTCAGTTTCAGAGTCCTTTATTCCTTGCACTTTTGGAATGTGGAACAGCCTCCCAGAGATGTCATGCAGTTGGAAATTCAGAAGTTCAAGCGAAGATGCAATGTGTTACTACCCTAATACTATTCTCCTTGCATTTTGATACATTTTTATCTATTAATTTATTAATTTCTTTTTTCTTTGATAAATGAGATCTCTTGTTTCAGTATTTTCCTTTACCTCCTCTTACACCTTAGTAATGAAAACCTTAATATTCTTGATTCTTGAATTTCAAGTCAGTGGCCCCTTTGGTGAGGTTGTTCCATATGATTAGGGTTCTTCATCGTCTGAAGTATGTGAACAAGTGCAATCCTTAATTTTCTTGAAATTTATTTATCTCGCAGGTATCAGATGCGCCAGGTGAACAACAGCGACTACACTTTCAACTTGGCTAACAAAGCTTACTTCGACCACAACCTCACTCTCCGCCCCTGCGTGAAGGACATTCTGCACAAGGAGTTGGAACTGATTGACTTCTCTAAGGTGAATAAATAGATAGACTTTTATTGAACAGAATCATCATTTAGTCTTTGTTAAAATTGTATTAGACATTTTATGTATTGTTAGAATTATATTGTAGTGGTAACCTCTGCATTGGCAGTAGAATGACTAAGTCTGCAGATGCTGGACCAAGTTATTTTTGTAAAGATAATTTCTGTGGGGGCTGTGCCTTCTGTAGATTTCTGCAGATGTGCCTGAAGAGTTCATTTCTGTGGGGCCTGCAAATTTTTAAATTTTGTAGAGTTCATTTCTGTGGTGTCTGTGCCTTCTGTAGATTTTTGCAGGGTGGGGCTGTGCCTTTGTAGATTTCTTCAGGTTTTGTAAAGTGTGATTTTTGCAGGGTCTTGCAAAGAGATTTTTTCATTCCTATGAGGGCTGCTGTGGTTTCTGTAGATGTAATGACCGCATTGATTTTTGTAGAGGAAACAATAGTAGCTGAAGTGGCTAGGGCAATTGTATTCATAGCTAAGCTTCTGTGAAATGTGAGGAAAGGTAAAATAGAAAAAGATTTGATTGTCTTCTAGAAGCAAGGAGTTAATGATTTAATCTGCTAAGAACAGGAAGAAAAGATGTTATTGATATATTTTGCAGTCAAAAGATGGACAACTCCATCTCTGGGAAACAGGATAGGAACATGTTGTGTGCTGGAAAATGCAGCACTCTAGGCATTACTTGAGGTTCTTTACAGTGTTCCTTCCTGAGGCCCCTAGCTGCTGCAGCCCCTTTCATCCCTTTTACTGTACCACCTCCATTCATGTTTTTCTTCCATCTTGCTATCCTCAACCCCCTCCCAAGAATTGCTTCAGAGTGCAACTGCAAAAGATTTTCCTCCTGTTTCATACCTTTCTACTCTCAATTTCCTTTTCAGCTCTGAATGACCTCATCATAATAGGCCCCAGCACTAGGTCTTTGGCCTAAATTTTAGATTCCATTCCATGCTGGAAAGTTTAAGTGAGAGGGAACTTAATTTGAATTTCTGAATTCCAGCCCGCCGAAGCTGCTGGCACCATCAACGATTTCGTATCCCAGACCACCAAAGGACGCATCCCAACTCTGGTGGGAGCCGACGATGTCGTCAACGCCCAGATGGTCCTGGCAAATGCCGCCTTCTTCAAGGGCACCTGGCTGTACCAGTTCAAGAAGTCTGCCACCCAGCCCGGTCTCTTCTACTCCACCCCACAGGACTACAGCTTCGTCGACATGATGAGACAGAAAGGCAACTTCAGGCACGGTGAGTGTCAGGTTTGCTGTCAGATCGTGGGGACCAGTCGCTCTGGAGATTCCCCGAGGCTTGTATTTCGTTGCATTTCATCGTTTTCCAACCCTTTCTCCAGTCTTACCAGCTTGTCCTCTGTGTCACCTGTCCCCTTAGCGGGGTAGCGCCTTCAGTGCACCTCGTGCAGTGCGCTGCAGGCGTTACTTAATAAGGTCCCTTCCTTAGGCCCAAAGCTGCTACAACCCCTTTCATTCCTTTTTACTGTACCTCCGTTCATGTTCTCTTTCTTCCATCTTTCTTTCCACTCTTTCCGAACCATTGTTTCATAATTCAGCCGCAAAAGGTTCTCCTCCTGTTGCACCTTTCATACTTCCTTTTCTCTCAATTTCCTTTTCAGCTCTGAATGACCTTATCATAGGTCCCAGCACTTGGCCTGTGGCCTAAATTCTCTATTCTGTTCTATTCTGATTTCCCAAGGCTTGTCTTTCACCACTCATAACAGCTTGTCCTCACTGTCGCCAGTGGATGATGTATCATCACTCGATCACTTCATTTTAAGTTGTGAATAAACCACAATTGTCTTTCAAACTTTTACTTGTCCCTTCAACTTTGTCTCACTGTTACCAGCCATTGCCAGCACAGTGCTAATGCAGTCCTTCGTGCGTACATTTGCTCTATCTTTTTTCTCTTTCTACTGCCGAACTTCTCCAAAGTTCCAGAGGTCCTTGATTCCTCGCAGCGTTGGACTGTGGAACAGCCTCCCTGCTGTGGATGTCGTGCGGTTGGTACTTCAGAAGTTCAAGCGAGATGCAGTGCATTACAAGCTTAATACAGTTCTGCTGTTTTGATAATTTACTTACATTTTTATCTATTTTATTTCTTAAAAGTGAGATCTCATTCTGTATTTCTCTTGACCTTCTGTTACTGCTTTCCATAATAATAATAATAATAATAATAATAATAATAATAATAATAATAATAATAATAATGTTCCATATGAATAGGGTTCATTTTCTGAATAATAATAATAATGGTCCATATGAATAGGGTTCTTCATCTTCTGAATAATAATAATAATAATAATAATAATAAAAAATAATAATAATAATAATAATGTTCCATATGAACAGGATTCATTTTCTGAATAATAATAATAATAATAATAATAATAATAATAATAATAATTATACACTTACCACTCACCGTCCCATTCCATTCCCGCAGGCGTCTCAGAGGAACTAGGTGCCCACATCCTCGAGTTGCCCTACACAGGAGAAGCAGTTTCCATGTTCATCCTCCTGCCACCCTTCATCTCCGGAGACAACGGCTTCAACAAGATGGTCGAGAGGCTGAATGGCACCACCCTCCAGAACGCCATCGATGACATGTGGAGGGTCCAGGTGGAGGTCATTCTGCCCAAATTCCGGCTGGAGCAGATGGTCGGCGACGAGCTCATGCTTGTGAGTATTGACGGCGACACATTGGGAATTTTTGTCGGAAACATGTTGGAAACATGTCATGCACATGTTGGCAACTTTTTGCATACATGTTGTCAACATTTAAAACATGTCATGTACATGTTGGGAACTTTTTGCATACGTGTCACAAACAGGTTGGAAATGATGACTGTAAACACAGAACGATTCTTAGTCAATGTTGGACAGTTGTATGAAGTTTTGAAAAGGGAATGTCGGAAACATGTTATAAATATTTGAAACGTCATGTACAGTACATGTTGAACTTTTTGCATACATGTCCCAAACAGGTTGAAAATGACAGTTGTAAACACAACGATTTTAGTCAATGTTGGACAATAGTATGAAGTATGGAAAAGGGACTGTAGGAAACATGTTGTAAACATTTGAAACATGTCATGCACAAGTTGGCAAATTTTTGCATACATGTCCCAAACAGGTTGGAAATGATGATTGTAAGCACAGAACAATTTTTAGTCAGTGTTGGACAACTGTAAAAAGTATCGAAAAGGGAGTGCATTGAGTGTCAAGGTGCATCCAACATACATGTGTTGGAAAGTTGTTGCATACATGTTAAAAACATGTAGGAAACAAGTTGGCAAACAAAGTGGGAAAAGATCCTTTGGTAGTTATCAGATGATTGTATTTAGCGTGGTTAGGACTGCCAATAAGTACTGAATGTAATGTCATGCGCATGTTGGCAAATTATTGCATACATGTCACAAACACATTGGAATCGACTGTACGTGCAGAATGGTTCTTAGGCAATGTTGGACAGTTGTATGAAGAACTGGTTAGGACTGCCAATAAGCAGTCTGTATTCAATGCGATGTCTGTGCAGTAAGTTACCAACATATCGGTGACATGTTTCTGTAATGTTGGACACATCTTAACTAGTCCAGGGAGCGTTATGTTGTCATCTAAATCCTGTATCACTGAAGGAAGATTTGATGTTTGTAGGAAGAAAATGCTGAGAATTTCATAGTCCAGGAATAAGTGGCTTATAGAAATACATTGGCATGTTGGGGAATTCAATGTTTGTTAGACTTGGTATTGTATAGAGTAATACCATTCAAGCTATTAGCGTACTGTATTTGGTAAATAGTTGCCTTGCCTTTAACTTACACAAGTGCGGTTCATTAACTTCATTTTCCGTGGGAATAGGTAGTGGTGTCCATTTATGAGTGTTTTACAGTTGCACTTTTTCTTGAAAATAATTTATGGACTCCACCCTACTTGTGAACATTTAACTTGCAAGCATTCAGATACAAGTGGGATCACAAATTAAAATCGTGTTTAGAGCACTCCCCTTTGCCACCCATAAGTTCAGATTTTGTTTTGAAAGCCTATTCTGTACATATGGCACTGTATGTACAGTACAAAGTGTGGTAGGATGAAAAAACAGTACTTAAATAGGCATGAAGAGTACAGAAACCAACTTACAAACACCTCAATACAAACAGCCATCTGGAATGTAACTCATTTGTGAGTAGGATGGCGCCTGTAAACCACTTTGCATTCCCCAAGCGGTTATGCGTAACAGCTTCTAATCTGTATTTCTGTGAAAGATTAATTTAAAGGGACACTCTGACCCACTCACTCAGTCTTGTACATAATTCTGACTTAGAATGACCTTTCTCCTCCAGGCCCTCTCCCGCATGGGAGTCAGCGACCTCTTTGATGCCGGGCGAGCCAACCTGACCACCTTCGACCCCGTCACCCGCCTCAGCATCAGCAAGAGCATCCACAAGGCCTTCGTCGAGGTGTCCGAAGAAGGCACGGAGGCTGCAGCGGCCACCGCCCTCATCTCTCTGAGAATCGCCAGACCGGCGGCTCCCGAGAAGTTTGAGTGCAACCATCCCTTCCTGTTCGTCATCCACGACAACCTCACCAAGAACATCCTCTTCATGGGCGCTTACAAGAATCCAAAGGCATGAGTTGGCACTCTTGGACGACTCTCGCCTTGATGCCCGTTCTGTGTGTCATGCATTTGTTGGTCTAGTTCAGGAGATACTCTAGATTTGGATGTCACAAAACACATATACGTATATTCTTTTTTAGTTTTGTGATGCGATTACTGTATATTGGCATGAACTCGCCTCACAAACCACCGTAAGTTCTGTCTGTTGTGAATGAAATTGCGTGTGAGTGAACTTAGGAAAACTTATGAGTAAAATTTCCGACAATTTGTGACATCTACACTCAAAGATATCATGGAAGGTTGATCTACATGTTTCACAGAAAACAGCAGAAAGTTTTTCAAGTGTTGACAAATCTTGAAGTAATTGTTGTATGATTTTTACATATTTATATTTATAACTTATCCCTCCCCCACCTTTTGTAAAAGATTTCCTTCCTGATTGAGTTACTTGAGAATAGCAACTACTTCTAGTGTGTGTGTGTGTGGATCCTGCAACTTCCTGTAAGCCCTAAGTTAGCCAACACTCTCCCAATTGGTACTTAAACTTCTGAATTGAAACTAGTTGTTCCAGTTAACATAACTCTTTAACACTTGCACTTGAAAGAGGCACAGAAGCACATCTGAAATTCGTGAATCCACATTTGGCTTCACCTTCACCAAAGAGCAGTTCCCCCAAAGATGTAGGGAGGGCTGCGGAAGGACACTGCTTGCGAATCCTCCCCAAGCATGTCGTAGTCCCCGTTTCGTAAGCTGCGGCTCTGTCCTCCGCCTCTTTATTGCACTTCTCTGACCACTTAACATTTGTTTAGGCTAATTTTAACCTTTCTTAACTACACTGCACTAGTCAGGGATCTGGAAGTGCAGGAAGATGATTGTATTAATGTCTCTTGACCACTTAGGAGGTTTTAAAGTGGCTCGCGTGCTGTTCGCAGCCTGTCGTCTGCAGTGGCTTCATTCCGTGGCGTGCGGATGTCAGTCGGGGGTCTGCGGCCTGAAACCGTTCCACCCTGCGGCAGCGGTCTGAAACCGTTCCACTCTGCGGCAGCGGCACGCGTCCTCGACCGTCCTTTTTTTATCGTGTGTAAATAAAGACGACGATGCTGGAATGCTGTCGACTGCTTCATGGTCGTAACTTAAGAGCACCGCCAGCTCCGTACGCCACCAGTTGCGTAATGATCGGTGTGACGTACCCAGCCCAGCATTCCCCCCCATGTCAAAATTTTTTAATTTATTTTTAATCACCTTTAGCTACAGAATAGCTGTAACTGTTTTAATAAAATGGCGGTACAACAAGAAGTTTGGGTTTATTTCTCTCCCTGGAATATATCTATAGTTGCTGATCCTGACTTCTAGTCTGGAACAGTAATGTATCGAGGCGTTGTATTTGGAATTTAAGAAGTCTCAAGACTATTGATAATTACCCTACTTGACCCATACTGGAGTTTACTAATAAGAGTGGATAAATACAGAGGTCTTAAGAAGACATCTCACGGGATCTTTTAGCTAGTGACCCCCAAGGGTTTTTGGTGGTCGTTATCTTTATATTTACAGTCTCTTGTTTGATTTTACGGTAATCCCCAACGGCGGTCTTGTACTAAACATGCCTCAAGGGTGGATACATATTGGATTAAAACCACTGGGGTTCAATATCTAGGAAAGATCCCATCTCATGAGACCTGTGATAGCTGTACATAGGTCTAAGGTTTAGAGTAGTTGAATGTTCCACACATGACGCTAAAAATCTGATAAGCGCTTGTTCAACGACAGCACACATTTACTCCATATTCTATAGATTACAATCATTTGTAATGACAGGTGGTTCTTGTGCAGGTGTAACAGAGGTACAGTACTATTGTGCAATGCAGACTTGGTTACCGTGAAAACAAGGCTCTGTAAACGTCATAACGATAATGACCCCCAAGAAATGTTAGTCCTAGATAACGACCCCTGATTTTTTGGATAAATATTGACGAAGCGGCCAAATTTACAACACGCAAAAATGGTAGACTATGACGGGAGAGAGGTGACGATAAAATTGCATCTGATGAGAAATAAAAACGATGAAAATAAAGTGGCAAACTTTGATAAACTAAAATCTAAACCACAAGGGTCAACTTAGGCCTATGTACTCGGGTATGGCATGCCTATAAGATGTCAAGTGATATGATGTTTTAAAGACTCTAAATCACTTAGGGACTTGGGCTCATGTTGTTCAGTTAAGTGTGGCAATGTCTAAAAGGCCCTGTCCACACTAGCGGGCACTGCCCGACGGGCAAAATAAGCTGAATAAAGGAAGAAGATGAGAATAGAAGCATCAGAAATCCTGAACAAAGAGAACATTCATTTATCTTATATATAAAGATTGATAGAACTAACCTGCGGTTAAAATTAACATATTAGTCATTAAAACTTTCCCCGTGAACCAAAAAGAGCACTTATAGACGCCCCCATAAGACAAAAAATAAGCTGAATAAAGGGAAGAAGAAGAGAATCATCAGAAATTCCGTTTATCTCATATATAAAGATCGATAGAATTAACCTACAGTTAAAATTAACATAAAAAGATATTAAAACTTTAATTAAGGACCAAAAAGAGCACTTATAGACGTCCCTATGAGACAAAATAAGGTAAGAAGGAGAGAAGAAGAATCGTCCCCAGAAATCCCGAATAGAGAGAAGCCCAGACTCCGCGAGAGAGAGAGATATTGAGAAAATCCCTTTATATTATACATACAGACTTAAAATTAACATGTAAATCGTGAAAAATGTAATTATAAACCTCCGAATAAGACAAAAAATCAGCTAAAAACGCGAAGGAGAGAAGAAGAATCGTCCCCAGAAATCCCGAATAGAGAGAAGCCCAGACTCCGCGAGAGAGAGATATTGAGAAAATCCCTTTATATTATATATACAGACTTAAAATTAACATGTAAATCGTGAAAAATGTCATTATAAACCTCCGTACAAGACAAAAAAATCAGCTAAAAACAGAAATCCCGAATAAGGAGAGAGAGATATTGAGAAAATCATTCCATACAGACTTAAAATTAACGTGTAAAATGAAGAATGTCATTATAAACCTCCGTACAAGACAAAAATCAGCTAAAAACGCGAAGGAGAGAGAGAGTCCCCAGAAATCCCGAATGAGAAAAGACTCCGTGAGAGAGAGATATTGAGAAAATCCCTTTATATTATACACACAGACTTAAAATTAACATATAAATCGTGAAAAATGTAATCATAAACACCCGTAAAAGACAAAAAATCAGCTAAAAACGCGAAGGAGAGAAGAGAAGGATCAGAAATCCCGAACGAAGAGGAGAAGAAGAAGAAGAGGACGCTGCCTGAACTCGTGTTTACATCCGAGATCCCCCCCCAAACCGCCTCATATTTAAGGTCTGTATTAAAGCCGTTTTAGCATTTTAGAGCGACGGGATCTAATAAAAACCTTTTATAAACCAGGTTTATTTATTAAAATGGCCGCCGTGGAAATAAACCGCCGGGAAAATAAGGTTTGAGGCCTAGATCCGTCGGGAGGTTTGACCTTCTACCTATAAGGCGTTGAGTTATAGGTACCCCAATTCGACCGGTCGGTTTAATGGGTTTATTTAGATATAAAACGGTTTTATTCGGGTTTATTGGTTAATATTGACGTCATTACCTTAAACCAATGTTATTTTGGGTGGTTTAGACTGCTTAGGGCGAATTAAACCCTATACCGAGGTACCTTAATTCAACCGTCCGGTTTAGTGGTTTTATTTCAATTTAAAACGGTTTTATTCGGGTTTATTGGTTAATGTTGACGTCATTAACTTCAACCAATGTTATTTTGGGTGGTTTAGACTGCTTAGGGCTAATTAAACCTTATACCGAGGTATCCCAATTCGACCGGTCGGTTTAATGGGTTTATTTAGATATAAACCGGTTTTATTCGGGTTTATTGGTTAATAATGACGTCATTAACTTAAACCAATGTTATTTTGGGTGGTTTAGACTGCTTAGGGCGAATTAAACCCTATACCGAGGTACCTTAATGCAACCGTCCGGTTTAGTGGTTTTATTTAGATATAAAACGGTTTTATTCGGGTTTATTGGTTAATATTGACGTCATTAACTTAAACCAATGTTATTTTGGGTGGTTTAGACTGCTTAGGGCTAATTAAACCTTATACCGAGGTACCCCAATTCTACCAGCCGTTTTAGTGGTTTTATTTAAATTTAAAACGGTTTTATTCGGGTTTATTGGTTAATATTGACGTCATTAACTTAAACCAATGTTATTTTGGGTGGTTTAGACTGCTTAGGGCTAATTAAACCTTATACCGAGGTACCTTAATTTGACCGGCCGGTTTGGTGGTTTTATTTCAATTTAAAACGGTTTTATTTGGGTTTAGTGGTTCATAATGATGTTAAATAATGTTAACCAAGGTTATTTTTGGTGGTTTAGACTGCTTAGGGCTAAACATGTGCTTTAATTAATTATTTTAATTACCATTTTACATAAAATGTTATTTACTATTTTATTTAGTTACCAATTTACATAAAATGGTAATTAATTAGGTTTCAGAGTAGGGAGACAGGGTTAGGCAGTAATGATTTTGCCTCTTAAATTTAGCCCTGCCGATCTGTATATTTGACTTTCAGCGTTACTTGCTTGGGGGGGGGAGGGGATCCATGGAAGAGAGCTTCACCCCCTGGAACTCCCCACCCCACCAGGTCAGGGCATGGGGGCGAGTGCAGACGAAAGCGAAACCTTTCCTAGAATGCCAGGTCCTGACCTAACCAGATTTTACCTTCCTAACCTCACTTAGCCCAGGGCGCTGTGCGCTGACCCTGGTTTGGGGGTTCTGCACCATCTTAAACCCCCCCCCCCCCCCAAGCAGCACCAGACCTTAGAAGTAGAGACTGAGCTTCCATTTGGAGGTAGTGTTAGAGACTGAGCCCGTCGTTCTGCAAACTACCCTCCGCCCTAAGTCAGGTTAGGAAGGTTGTTGCTAGTTAGGTCAGGGCATGGCACGCTATGGATGGTTAAGATACTTGAGGCCCTGGAGGGGGAAACCCCCACCCCCCCCGCCAGGTCATGGCACAGCGCATTAAGTCAGGTTAGGAAGGTAAAGTCTTGTTAGGTTAGTTCGTAGCATTCTAGGAAAGGTTAGGTGGTTTGTCCCGTTTCCATGTCGGATTTCTCACGCCCGATCCTGTCTTCCTGCTGTGGATCCGCTCACAAGTTTTTTCAAGTTGTCTGAAGTTCAATTCAAACATCTTTCAGTCTAACGCCTTTTGGCCTATTGAGTTATTGGCGTATCACCTATAAACAGTCTCTGGTCAACTGAAGACTACAAGCCTACCGTTCCCTGATTCGCGCCTCTTGGCGACCTTAATATTCTCTGCCTTTTGCTCCTGTTTCCATTTGTGTATGCCTTTTATTTGTGTTCATGATATTACACTTTTTTTGTTTTTACATTCATCCTCAAGGGCCTGGTACTAAACACGGCGCCCCATTTTGCACAAAAAATTATAGTTACCGAACCAGAGGGGTGTGGCGGTAGTCTTCAGTTTTACAAAATCTCATAATCACATTAGCCAGTAAATGGTGAAGAAATCCACAATGATGCCAGTGTAAATAAATATTAAAAGTGTAATCCGAGAGCTTTCGGGAACCTGCTCGGTTCTCCTTCAGAAGGAGATTCAGTGGGTTTTCGAAAGTTCTCGTTTTAAATATATATATGTGTGTAATATAGATTATTATTATTAATAAGTTAATCCTTATTCACATCGACAAAGTCTACAGGGGCCGTCGACTCAAAACTCAAGCTTCCAGAGAGTGTTGTTCATTTGAAAGAAGTTACAGAAAATAATAGCAAATACAGAAAGAAGAGATCAGTTATTAGGAAAGAAAAATTAATTAATAAACAAATATGTAGAAATGTAAACAATTATAGAAATACCAGGTGAATTTATTTTAGGCCGAAACTCACACTGTTGCTCAGATTCCGGAGATCACTTTTCTCACAATTGTACATTCAGTCCTGGTGTTGACTGCAGACTGGGGTGGGGTGATATAAAGTATCTCAGAAATGGCTGAAAATATTTCAAATCTATCTTATACTGCATTGAATGGGGCTGTAGCCCTATCTGGTCAAGTCAGGGAACAGTTCCATAGGTTAGAGTAGGTTAAGGGAAGATTGGGTTAGGATACACAGTATTATGTTATTTAGCAATCTTTAACTAAAAAAACATACATATATAAGTACTGTACTCCCTTTTTCCTATGTCTGCAGTCACTCCCAGCCCTGGCATCATTCATTTTCAGCTGTTCCGTTACCATGTGTAAAATTACAGTAAACGCCACCCTACTTACAAACGAGGTACTTTCTGGACTGCCGTTTGTATGTTGAATTGTTTGTAAGTTGGTCACTGTACTCTTCATGCCTATTTAAATACAGTATGATATAAAGTCAATATAATACTGTATGTTTTTACATCCTAAAATGCAGTACACTGTACATACAGTACTGTATGTATAGAATAGGCACGCAAAATTGAACTTAGGGGTGCAAAGGGGAGCGCTCTGAACATAATTTTAACTTGTGATCCCATTTGTTTGTATCTCTGAATTTTGAACAGGCAGTCCCTGGTTTACGTTGGGGGTTCCGTTCTTAAGCCGAAAATCGTCGAAAATTATCAAAAATCATAAGAAAACCTTACTTTTAATGCTCTGGTGCATTGACAATGATGTAAACTTCATTTTTATTGAGTTATTATAAAAAACCTCCAAATTTTTATTGTTCTGCCATCTTGGAGCCATATTTCTTCCGTCGGATCGGCGTACGAGCGTAACCCTGGAACATGCGTTGTAAACCAGGAAATAATTTCTGATGAATATATCTGAAAAGCGTCGTAACCTCGGAACGTCGTAAGCCGGAGCCATCGTAACCCGGGGACTGCCTGTAAATGGAACGTTCATAAGTAGGGTGGTGTCTGTATATTTGCAAGTAGATAGGGTTGATTGACGGATGTGTTGGAGCCTTGCTTTTGCATCAGCGCCTCGTGAACTTGTTCAGCATGGAGTTGTATTTGGTTACTCCTCTGTCCTCAGTTCTTTCAAAGGTTCTCCCTTCATATGCAGTAAATGTGCCTCGTTGTTGAACTTTTCAGTTTCAGAGGACTGTTATTCCTCACACCATGGAGTGTAGAACATCATCCCAGGGGATGTCGTGCAGCTGAAACTTCAGAAGTTCAACCTAAGAGCAGTACAATACTATCCTAATACAATTCAACTTGTATTTTAGTATTTTACATAAATTTTTATTTATTTATCAATTTGATAATTCATCTGGTTTTCTAATGACTTTGTACTGTATTTCCCATTACCTTCTTTCACTTCTTGCGAATGAACACCATAACATTCCTTGGAAGCTTGAATTTCAAGTCAGTGGCCCCTTTTTTGGGCTTGTTCCATACAAACAGGGTTCATCTTCTGAATAATAATCATAATGATAATAGATTCTACACTTTATAAAGCCGTTTCTTCTTTTGTTTTACAGGTAAAATTGCCGACTACTACTGCAGCCTGAATCCCTCCAGTTGCCGACTGAGATATTTACTGTCATATGTCTATGTTTTTGGTATTTACCATCTTTTGTTTGTGTTTGCGTTCATTCCTGAGGGCTGGTACTAAACACTGCGCCCAACTTGCACATAAACTGGTAGTTGCCAAGCTCGAGGGGAATGCGCGTTTTGTTTGTCAAACGTGAATGCGTTGAAAGAATTTGACAACGGCTGTGTGGAAGTGGCCTGCAGTAGTAGCGTGCAGTTTTGCCTTTTTTTATGTTACTCTTGTTAAATTTTCTATCTCTTATCATCCTCCGGGGTACCTTTTTCCAGGTTTTGTTTATTTCTTGGTCAGTTTTAATATTCCGTAAAAGAAAACTGTTGTGACAGCACTTTTTGACAGCACTTTTTCTGTCTTTCCTCAGACCTGAAAAACTACTGAGGCCAGAGGGCTGCAAATTGGTATGTTGACCATCCATCCTCCACTCATCAAATGTACCAAATTGCAGCCCTCTAGCCTCGGGAGTTTTTATTTTATTCAAGGTTAAAGTTAGCCATAATCATACTCCTGGCACCAACAACACTGGCCACCACTGGACTGTGGCTGAGTTTCATGGGCTGTGGCTAAGAGTTTCATGGGCTGTGGCTAAGAGTTTCATGGGCTGCTGCTAAGAATTTCACGGACTGTGGCTGTAAGTATCATACAGCATTATATGCTGTACAGAAAACTCAACTGCACAGAAGAAACTTGTTCATATTTTTTACTTGTTTATTTAAAATATAATTGTATGCTGGAGATTAACATGTGATATTTCTATATTTAAGTGTGCGTTTTAATTTGTGACATTCATTTTGGCAGCAAAAATTAGTAGTTTTAGAGACACGGGACCCCTGTATATTCTACAATTATAGGGACGAGAGTTATTATTATTATTATTATGATGATTATTCAGAGGGTGAATCCGATTCAAATGGAACAAGCCCACCAGAGGGACCATTGACTTACAGAAAGAAGAGATCGCACTTATTAAAAAGGAAAATCTAAATTAGATAGATAACAAGTAAAAAATGCGCCTAAGTTTCTTCGACACAATCGAGCTTTCTGTACCGCCTCTGCAGCGTACAGGCGGTCCCCGGTTTACGACGGGGGTTCCGTTCTTGCGCCGCGTCGTAACCGGAAAATCGTCGTAAGCTGGAAAATCGTCGAAAATCGTCAAAAATCATGAGAAAACCTTACTTTTAATGCTCTGGGTGCATTGAAAACGATGTAATCTGCATTATTATTGAGTTTTACATCAAAAAACCTTCAAATTATGATTATTCTGCCGTTTTGGGGCCATATTTCTTCTGTCGGATCGGCGTCCGGCGCGTCAGTAACCCCGGAACATGCGTCGAAGCGGGAAATAATTTCTGATGAATATATTTGAAAAGCGTCGTAACCTCGGAACGTCGTAAGCCGGAACCGTCATAAATCGGGGACTGCCTGTATATCCAAGGCCACCGAAAACAGATCTATCTTTAACCACAGCTCGGTGGTGGCCTGTCTTATATCACAATTATGGTTAACTTTAACCTTAAATAAAATAAAAACTACTGAGGCTACAGGGCTGCAATTTGGTATGTTTGATGAGTGAAGGGTGGGTGATCAACATACCAATTGTTAGCCCTCTAGCCTCAGTAGTTTTTAACATCTGAGGGCGGACAGACAGACAAAGCCGGCACAATAGTTTTCTTTTACAGGAAACTAAAAATGTATTAAAATGGTAGGAGGATAACATGAGGGTAGTAATGCATTGCATCTTTGCTTGAACTTTTGAAGTTCAGATTGGAGACAGGGATTCTTTTTGTGGGGAAGGGAGCAGTGAAATACGGGTTACTAGTTCCTTACTTTGTCACCCCCTCAGGGGGTTAGGGCCAAGGGTGCACCTCATGCAGTGTACTGTGGGCATTACTTAAGGTTCTTTGCAACATCCCCTTTCATTCCTTTTACTTTACCTCCATCCATATTCTTTTTCTTCATCTTACTCTCCATCCTCTCCTAACAATTGATTCATAGCACAGCTGTGAGATTTTCCTTCTGTTAAACCTTTCACACTTTTTACTCCCAGTTTCTGTATCAGCGCGGGATGAACTCATAGGTCCCAGCGCTTGGCCTTTCGCCTAAATTCTATTTTCTATTCTTACTTTGTCAGGGCTTCACCCTCCTTGGACAGCCGCCCCCTACCTAACCTAACATAGGAGATTGTGAGTTGAGTAAATAATAGAATTGTAGTCCAACCCAACCTAACCACATCCAATCTAACCTAGGACGCAGGGTCTGTACCAGGCTGGGGGAGCCTCGCTCCCCCTCCCCTGGAACTTAACATGGTTACCAGCCTCCTATGCAGTGTGGGACGTTACTTTGAACAGTCTCCCTATTGAGGATGTCGTGCAGTTCCAACTTCAAAAGTTCAAGCGAAGATGCAGTGTATTACTGCCCTAATGCTATTCCGATTGCATTTGAATACATTTTTATCTTTGTGAATTTATCAATTTATTTTTTCTTTTTATTAAGCGAGAGCTTTTCTTTTTTGTGTATTTCTCTTTACTTTCTCTTATTTCTTCCAGTGAATGCCATATTCTTTGGAAGCTTCTTGAATTTCAAGTTAAATTGAATAGGGTTCTTCATCTGAATTACAACAATACCTTACCGTAATGAGAGTAAGATTTTGCATGTGTATGGTGGGAATGTTCGAATACATCCCAGTACAATATTTCACATGTTTTGTGTTTTCCTTACACACAAAAACAGGTTTCTCACTGTGGTCCCCATGCAGACACCACCCTACTTCAGAACATTCATCTTACAAACATTCAGAGGTACAGACAAATGGGATCGCAAATTAAAATTGTGTTCAGAACACTCCCCTTTGCCACCCCTAAGTTCAAGTTTTGTTCCACGTGCCTATTCTGTACATACTGTATCTACAGTGTATTGTGTTTTTACAGTGAAAAAACGGACAGTACTGTATTGATTTTACATCATGCTGTACTAAATAGGCATGAAGAGTACAGTATCCAACTTACAAACAATTCAACGTACGAACGGCTGTCTGGAACGTAACTCGTTCGCAACCAGAGTGGTGCCTGTAATTGTACGATGCAAGGAGGGGTCAAGTATCTCAAAAACTATATTTTTGCAAAAGAAAATGGCAGAAACTTTCAAAGCACATGCTGAAATTTTTCACGTGAAGTTTTGTAATAGTGTATGGATCAAGAGTTATACTTTTATACTAAAGGACCCACGACTAAGAACCGAAGCCGGTTTATTCAAGCAAGGCTAGAATATCAAAATCCAACTTCAGTGTATGTGAAGTTACACTGTAGAGCTTGTCAGTTCTGGAGGTCCTGTACTCCTCACACCACAGGACTGCGGAACAGTCTCCCTGCTGAAGAGGTTGTGCAATTGGAACTTAGGAAGTTCAAGCGAAGATGCAATGCATTACTACCCTAATGTTATTCTCCTTGCATTTTAATACATTTTTATCTGTTTATGAATTAATTTATTTTTCTTTTTAATGAGTTGGAGCTCTTTATGCATTACCCTTCACCTCGTCTTACATCTTCCTAATGAACACCTTAGTATTCTTTGGGGGCCTGAATGTCAAGTCAGTGGCCCCTGTGGTGGGCTTGTTCCATGTAAATAGGGTTCATCTGAGCCAGTTATTACTAACTTTGTTATCATTGTTTAAATTATATCCGTTTTTAGCGAGAAGTTTTAATGTCGGCTTTTCTGCAAGCAGAATAAGCATGCAAAGGAAATTGATAAACAAGATAAATCTATTGCCTGGGGATATATATATATATATATGTGTGTGTGTTTATGAATTTCTACCTGGAAGTGAATATAATTTTGATAAATGAGAACTGAGTTTGTGATATCTCAGTTGCCATCTGTCATCACAGAAATGTATTTTTTCACCTTCAAGAAAGTCGATTGATAGTGCTCCCTAAGCAGTGAGAAACACTGACAACAAGAATGTTTTATATATATATATTTTATATATATATATATATATATATATATATATATATATATATATATATATATATATATATATAGGAGAGCTGTTAATCAGCTCAGTGGTCTGGTAAAACTAAGGTACTCTATACTTAACTTATATAAATTTCTGACTCACATCGGGATCGAACCCAGGTCTTTCAAATGAAAGACCAGATTGCTGACAACCAGTGAGTCAGAAATTTATTTCTGTTCCACACGTGATTGTGCGTTGATTATCGCTGTCATATTCACTCAGAAAGGATAATTTGAATGAAATGCTGTCAGTTGGGTCACTGCTGAGTCGGAAAGTTGGGTAAAACACACTTGTATGCAAGCAGTTTGCCTGCCCAGGTAATGCCTTAAGTACAGTGGTACTCAGGTTCCAACTTCTTTTATGATTTGTGTGGCCTGGTTGTCAGCAGTCTGGTCTATCATTTGAAAGACCTGGGTTCGATCCTGATGTGAGTCAGAAATTTATCATTTGTTTCTGTTCCAGACGTGATTGTGTGTTGATTATATATATATATATATATATATATATATATATATATATATATATATATATATATATATATATATATATATATATATATATATGTCTCCTGTACAGCATTGCATACACCATTATCTATATTTAGCCGAAAAAAATTGTGATGATTAAGGATATCTTTGTGCAGAGCTATTTCGTAGGCTTACTGTTGTAATGCAGAAACAGCTCTCCCATATTAAATTGCGAGGAATATTGTCCTTAGACTAGAAAATAACAAATTAATATGTAGAAAGAACTCTGGTCTTATAACAATATTATTATTATTATTATTATTATTATTATTATTATTATTATTATTATTATTATTATTATTATTCAAAGATGAACCCTATTCATATGTAAAAAGCCCACCAAAGGGGCCGCTGACTTGAAATTCAAGTTTCCAAAGAATATGGTGCTCATAAAACACTTATTTCCGACCGAGAAACAGATGTTTAATCTTATTTTGTTTAATAACAAATCATATATAGAAAGAACTCCTGCCTCGTCACAAATAGGAGATGGAAAGAACAAGAGGGTAATCCTACATAGTTTAGGGGTCCAAATTCACGGCTCCTGTGTGTGTGTGTGTGTTCAACTTTTCTTTCCCATTTTCAGTTTCTTCTTTTGACAGAACTGCAAGCAGAAGTATATTTGTTAGAAAATAAGCAGTTTGTCTCCATACAGAAGCAGAGACTGTGTTTTTGCTTATTTACATTTCCCCTTTATTCCCTTTTGTTGTTTTTAACTTAATTTTAATTCGTTCATCATCGTACTGAATGATCTAATGGGTCCTAGTGCGTGGCCTCAGGCCTGTGGACCTGGCATTGTAATCGAATCCTTCGGGCCAGCCCTGTGAGAGCTGAAAGTCAGCCGAGTAGTCTGGTTAAACTACTTTATATGTAATGTTAATAATAATAATAATGTAAGCAGATAAACTGCTCATTGTTTCATTGTTTTTCTGGTGATAGAAATTCATTTCTCGCTATAATGTGGCTCGGATTCCACAAAGTAAGTAAATATACCTTAGTTTTACCAGACCACTGAGCTGATTAACAGCTCTCCTAGGGATTCCACAATGAGCTGTAGGTCCCGTTGCTAGGTAACCAGTTGGTTCTTAGCCACGTAAAATAAATCTAATCCTACCGGCCAGCCCTGGGAGAGCTGTTAATCAGCCAAGCAGTCTGGTTAAACTAATTTTACTTAACTTTTTTTCATTATTTTCCACGATTCAATCAGAACTTTTTTCATTGTTTTCCACGATTCAATCAAAACTTTTTTTCACTGTTTTCCACGATTCAATCAAAACTCTTTCACTGCTTTCCACGATTCAATCAACATTTAATAAACCTGCGTGCTGATCTTGACTTCACGCAATGCAGCGTAATTTGAACCCCCTAAACTGTAGTGTTTACGGAACAGCCCTCGTCAAAAAACAAAGGAAATAAGACATAAATAATAAAAAAAACTCCTCCGGTCCCGTCGCGTGCCCCGGCGTCTCACCGACGTCTCCGAAGAAGAAGAAGAAGAAGACGAATGTAAACAAAGAGTCGAGAATCGAGATGGCGTGGTCGACGACCGTATCATAATCACACATATCTCGCCGAAGTTCGACCTTAAATACCGGAGGGGCATTTGGTGGGCCAGTTTAAAGAGCGTCGACGGTTTTGGTGTTGAGATATGTGGTGTTAAATAGACTTAAATAGACTTAGAGGTGTTTAAATGGTGAAGTGTTGACGGGCGAAGTGACAGTTACCGGACGGAACCGATACTCCCAAATTAATTCGTTTTCGTTTTTATAGATATTTTAAGTCTAATAAATTGTCATTATAGGCCATTTTTTTCATAAATTTACAGAAGAGCAACACGGGAAGCTGTGTGTGTCGCCGTAAAACATCAAAGATTGTTAATTAGCCAATCATAAACTTATTTTCGAAGTGATTGTAACCGGACGAACCCGATTATTTTTCCCCTAATTAATTCCAGTCGTTTTTGTGTATTATGGGCCATTTTTTTTTATTATTCTACAGAAGAGCAACTTGGGAAGCCTTGTATGTATTTTATAAGTTGAAAAGAGCTCGTCATCACTTCGAAAATAAGTTTATGATATTTTTTTCCCTAATTCCAGCCGGTTTTTGGTGAATGTCCAGAAGAACTCCGCATGCATAAAGTACCAAAATTTAAAAGTAAAATGTAATATTGTTCATATTTAAAGCGTTTTAGACCACTTCTTATGATGAGGAAACCCCCACAATTTTGCCATATTAGCTATGGGGGGGGTTGGGGGACAGGTATTGCCTAACCTCATAAGTCAAAAATCGAAAATCATTCGATGGGGAACTAGGTTTTCTGAGAAACATTACAGTAAAAAACCTCATTTTCGAACTAACTCCAGTAAGATCCAGTACACGAAGTGCTGCTGGATGTAAACAAACGACTTAGAAAATTTTCGAGGATGCCGATTAGATAATCATTAGTATCTCGGATATGGTGAATCTCCTCAAAAAGTGTTCGGAGACAAAGTTTTATTGTTTTATATTGTGAAAATTTTAGTGTGACCTATTTTCTTATATCTCACCGCGGAGTTGTTCTGGACATTGACTCGGTTTTTTTTTTTTATAGACTTTTGTGACGTAATGAAACTGGCATTATAGGCCATTTTTTTTTATAATTCTACAGAAGAGCAACTTGGGAAGCCTTGTGGGTATTATTTGTTAAGTTGCCAATACACGATGTGAAATTGTAACCTAGATTTTTGAAAAGAGCTCGTCATCAAATTACGACTTATGGGGTAGGACAATACCAGCCCCCCTCCCCCTCCCCCTCCCTAACTAATACAGCAAAATTGTAACCATAAACACCCCTAGGTTATGTGGTATTATTTAGTATTGGCAACTTTTAAAATTTTACTGCTTTGTATTGCCATAAAATATTGAAGATTGTTAATTAGCCAATCACAAACATAATGTTTTCAGAGTGACAGTTATCAGACGAACCCGACATTTTTTTTCCTGAATAAATTCCAGATGTTTTTGTTTGTATAGACTTTTGGGGCTTAATCTATAGGCCATTTTTATATAATCAACAGAAAAGCTCCACGGGAAGGTACGTTTGGTGCCGTAAAAAGAAAAAAAGGATGGTAAATAGGCCAGTTGTAAACGTAAACATGTTGTCCTCCTGTTACGCCTTTCAAACCTTTCACTCTCAATTTCCTCATCTACACTGAATGGCCTCATTGGTCCCAGTGCTTGGCCTTTGGCCTAAACTTTATATTCTGTTCTATTCAGTTTTACAGTGAGTTTCTCAAGTAGCCTACACCCATTTTTATAATATATAGTAAAAATTTTTTTTTTACTTTTAAACGACTTCTCTGTGTGGAGCTCCTCTGTATGATTAACTTAAAGATTAGCATTTTCAATATATATAAGCTAGGCTACGTAGGCCTGTTCATAGCAGGCTACAGGATTATGAGATTACTGCTACAGCCTTGTTCAAGCCAGCCGCCGACCGGAATATATACTTTACCACCTTTTGTCCATCTATTTTTCTTTCTTTTTTCTTCTGTTTGTGTGTTTGGAATTTACAGCGTTGTTTAATTTTCTATGTGCATTTCTAAGGAGCTGGTACTAAACACAGCGCCCATTTTACACGTAAACTGGAAGTTGCCGAGCCTAGAATGGTTCATAGGCTAGGCCCCGTTAGCAGTTTCAAATTCTACCACCTGTACTCTATAAAATAGCCTCCTGCCTTTTTTATAATGTTCAGTCAGAAAGTTTACTAGCCTATTAAATGACTTCTCCATGCAGAGCTGTTTTGTGGAGATACCAATCATTTTTTTTATTTCTAGGTAATAAGGCAAGGCTAGCATTTTTAATATATACAGCCTAGGCAACATACTCCTAGCAGTCTCTGCAGGGTTACGAGACTCACTTCCATGGGCTGGTTCCTGCAAGTTGCCAAGCAGAATATTTACTGCCTTTTGTTTATGGTTTTCCTTATGTTCGGCTTCTGTCTGTGTTCATGATCTTTACAATCTTTCGTTGGTGTTTTTTCATCCCTCTCCAAGGGGCTGGCAGTACTGGTACTAAACATGATGCCATTTTGCACATGAACTGGCAGTTACCTAACCAAGGGGTGCACTAGTGATCTTCAATTTCACCGGTTTAGCCTTTCAGTGTTTAGTCTTGGAAGTCCTCGTTTGTTGACGGTGGTAGTTTTCATAATCCTATGAAGCAGTGGTTCCCACCAAGGGGGGGTAATTTGATTTTTAAAGGGGGGGCAAATCGAGAATGTTTGAACCAAGTTCGTGGCCTTTTAGGCTTCCTCCACGTGAATATAAGAATTATATACTGTAGCACCACAGGAGGCATCAGGATTTTAGAGGTGATTAGGTGGGGCATGGCCAAAAAAAGGTTGGGTACCACTGCTATAAAGCCTGCTCTGAGTATGTAGCCTAGGCTGTACGTATTGAATATACTAGACATGCGGTATTACCCACAAATTAAAAAAAAAAAAAGGGTAATTCTACAGAAGAGCTGTGCACAGAGATACCCATTGATAAAGAAACTTTTGACTTATTGGACCTGTATTAAAAAAAAGGGTGTATGCTATATTATGTAGTACAGGTGAGATAATTTGAAAAATTTACTGCTGAACTGAAGACCACTACTGCGTCCTGGTTCCCACCAGCTGCCAGCTGGAATATTTACAGGGAGTCCCAGTTATCGGCGGGGTTCCGTTCTGACGGCGTGTCGATAAGTGAAAATCGCTGATTTTCGGTTATCGACACCTCTGTTAGGTATGTATCGGCGCCAGTAAGTGATTATCAGCGCCAATAAGTGGAAATGGCGCCCGAAAATCACCAATTTTCATCACTAGACAAGTGCTGAAAAACCGAATTGCCGGTAATCTGGGACTGCCTGTACTGCCTTTTGTAAATGGTTTTGTTTATGTTCGTGATATTAGTAGTTAAGAAAAGGTGCAGGCTATTCAGTTTAATGTGCAGGTAAGATGATTTGATAAATTTACCATTTTTTGCTGATGTCTTTATGTTTATCTCTGAGGGGATCTATAAACAGTTTCCCCTGGAGCTTTTCTGTAGAATTATACCACATTTTATTTTGTGTAAAGCTACCGAAGCGTTACCTACAGTAGGCCGCCAATTTCCACAGATTGCACTTGACTGACAAGCAAATCAAAGACAATTTGACAGGGTTGCATCCAAGCATACCTCTGCTAAGGTGCCATGCTGTGACCTGACTTTGGTAGGGAGGACTTTGTGCCCCCATTGTGAATGGAACGACATGAGTGCAACTCTTCTGCATCCTTGCCTTGTATTGGGGTGGGGGCTAGGCTATGGCAGAGTCCCATAGGCTGTCGACCTCATTGCAGGGTTTCAAATTGCATGCAAGGTGTACTTCATATCACAGTGCGGTTTTAAAACTTTGCTAATTGTGAATTTTAATTCATCTGGTTTAGGGGTGGTTATGCCTTTATGAAATAGAAAAAAAGATATAATACGATTTTCCTGTCATGCTGTAGGATGTAGTGAGTTGTGTAGATGGAAAAATGCCAAAGCCAAAAGTCAAGGAGGAAGTCATTTCGAAGCCTAAACCATTGAAGTTTGACAGCGGGGACTCGGTGGCCAGTTGGAACACTTTCAAGGGGGAGTGGAAGTCTTACGAGGAAGCCAGCGGCTTAGACGAACGCTCCTCAACCGAGAGATTAGTGACTTTCTTGAGGGTGGTGGGCAAGGATGCCATCAACATCTACAACAGTTTCTCCTGGAGCGAAGAGCGAGACGCCAGGGACATCGAGAAGGTGATCGAGAAATTCGAGACGCTCTGCCTCTCCGACAGGAGCACGCGTTTCCGCCGCTACCTCTTCCACAGGAGGGAACAGGAGACCGGAGAGAAGGTTGACGATTACGCGGCCGACATCAGGAATCTTGCCGAATCCTGCGGTTTTGGCGATTTGAAAGAGACGCTTATTGCGGACAAAATAATCTTTGGCTTGAAAGAGCAGTATGTGAAAGAGGAATTGCTCAAGTCGGAGGAAGTGGAAAGTAAGAAAGTTGTTGAACTTATCAAGGCCAGACAAGAAGAACTGAACAAGAGGCAGCGGGAAAAGTTCAAGGCAAAAGAATTGCTAAGTAAGCAAATTGCGTCATTTCAGTTTTGTGGGAGTTGTTTGTGGTGAGATGTGTTTTATCATTAGCCAAAGTGTTGTCTCATTTTTACGTAGCCACATTATTATAGGTGTTGCCGAAGGCTTTCATAGTCTTTCATGGCACTGACGCGTCATCCTTTTCATCACTTTTGAAATTCATTTTTTAATGTCCTAAGAGTCACGGGTTGTACAGACACCACCCCACTTACGATCGAGTCATGTTCCAGATGGCCGTTTTCTATGTTGAATTGATTGTATGTTGGTTACTGTACTCTTCATGTGTATTTAAGTACAGAGTGATATAAAATCAATACAGTGTTGTACGTTTTTAATCTGAAAACACAATACACTAAACCCCCCGTATTCGCGTTATCACAATTCGCAGACTCACATATTCGCGGATTTCTCAGTGGAACGTATCTACCCGTTATTCGCGGAAAATTCGCCCATTCGGGGTATTTTTCACTGAGAAACATTCACTAAGTACTGTATTTTCATATCATTTTCATGACTAAATGGACTTTTTGTGATAAAACTATTAAAATACTCTGGTATAAGCATTTTTAAAGGGTTTTTCTTGTGTTTAAACTGTCAAAATAGGCAGTTGTAAGTGTTTTTAGAGGGGTTTTATGTATTTGTGGATTTTAGCTATTCGTGGGGCCTGCACACACAAAAGATTTGAACTTACGGCTGGCAAAGGAGATCCCTCTGAACACAATTCTTATTTGCGATCTCGTTTGTTTGTATGTGAATGTTTGTAAGTTGAAATGTTCTTCGGTAGGGTGGTGTTTGTATGTGAAGTTACGATTCATGTTCTGATGATCATTCTGGTGTCGTTCAAAGGTACTTGAGAGCTTTATTGGGTAACAATGAAACGTTGTAAACCACCAAAAAATTTTATGCCTTTTTGTCACAACAGACTCAGGAATGGAGTTGGGATGACACGCAAGCACATGCAGTGCTGACATAGGTGATCCAAAGAGTTAATGATATATTTCGTTTCTATGTTATTATTATTATTATTATTGTTATTATTGTTATTGGTTTTGTTAAACAAAATGGCAGTTGCACCATCATTTATTTTATACAGTAAACGTTAATTCGTCTTGTTGTTTTTCTTGCGCTGGAATGGTTGCAAGGAATTGACCAGCATTCATATCCGGTGGTTTAGTGATGTGTAGGAGGTAGTTCTCGTTGAATGTCGACTAGTTTCGCCCTCCTCGTTCAGGGCATCATTCGGGACAGGATCGCAGGATGCAGTGGCTGTAATGCGTGGATTTATATGAATATCGGTCAATTGCTTGCAACCATTCCAAAGCAAGAAAAACAATAAGATAAATTGAGCGTTTACTATATAAAATAAATGCTGTTGAAACTGCCATTTTGTTTAACAAACCTGCATTAAAGAAGGTCTTTTTCGTAATATTGTTATTATCATTATTATTCAGGAGATGAAGGACACTATTCATTTGGAGCAAGACCACCAAAGGGGCCATTGTCTTCAAGTTTCCAGAGTTTATATTATTATTATTATTATTATTATTATTATTATTATTATTATTATTATTGAGAAGATATACCCTATCCATATGGAACAAGAATCCCACCAAAAGGGGGCATTGACTTGAAATTCAAGAAGCTTCTAAACAATAGTAAGGTGTTCATTAGGAAGAAGTAACAGGAGATGAAAGCAAATACAGAAAGAATAAGAGATCATATTTGTTAAAAAGGAAGATTAAATTTAAAAATGTAATAAACAGATAAAAATATATAAAAACTAAAAGGAAAATAGCATTGGGGTAGTATTGCAGAAGTTGTTCAAGTTTTCACTTGAGGATTTAGGTTACGACGTCAGTCAGGTGTCGGTGCACTGAAGCGTATCTCTGCTTTTCAGAAAAGCAAAGACAAGGAGAGTGGAAAATGGCCGACGACCACGAGATGATCGAGTTCGAGGACGACATGAACGGAGAGGAGGAGGAGGACCAGGAAAACGGCGCCGAGAAAGGGGACGAGGATGCGTTGATCTTGAAGGCCGACAGCGACATCGAAGAAGAGGTTCAGGAGGATGAGGCGGAAGGAGGCGAAGGATCCACGCCGGGGAAGAAGCCCAGCGACACGGAGACCAAAGAGACGCCGCAGCAGACCAAGAGAGATACCGAATTCACCTCGGAAGATTTCAAGATAGAGCTCCGGGGGCTTCCTCGATACTATGCAATGGGTGTAAGTGGGTCCCCTCTTGTTTTATTGAAAGGCAGTCCCCGGCTTACGATGGGGGTTCCGTTCCTACGCTGACGTAAGCCCGATAAGTCGTCAAAAATCGTCAAAAATCCTAAGATAACCTTAATTTTAATGCTTTGGGTGTATTGAAAACAATGTCAACTGCATTTTTATTGAGTTTTTCATAAAAAAACTCCAAATTTTGATTATTCTGTGTTTTGGAGCCACATTTCTTTCCGTCGGATCGGCGCCGTAACCCCAGAACATGCGTCGTAAACAGGGAAATAATTTCTGATGAATATATTTGAAAAGGGTCAGAATGTCGTCAGTCGGACCCGTCGTAACCAGGGGACTGCCTGTGTAAGCCGGTTTTGATCCTGAATTTTTTGAGTGTTTTGAAAACACTTGATTTTGACTACTTGATTCCCACATCCTATTCTGTGTCTTCTATATTGGGTCACTTTCCAGTCAGCCTTCTCCAGCCTCCACTGTTCAGTGCATCCTGACTTCTTATTAGACCTTTCTCCTGCTTGTCGTTTGCTATTTTATCCTTCCATCTGAAGTTTGGCCTTCCTTTTCTTCTTCTCCCTCCCTCCACCTCCATGCGCACGTGAAAAATTGTTGTTCAAAAGTGTGAGGCATTATGTAGACTGTATTATTGCATATTAAAGAGAATTACAACTGTAGTAGAATACAGACACCACCCTACTTACAAGCAGGTTATGTTCCGGATGGCTGTTTATTTGTTGAATTGTTCCTAAGTTACTCTTCTTGCCTATCTGAGTACAGTATGATATCAAATCAATATAGTACTGTATGTTTTTTCAACAATACACTCTACAGTAAGCCCCCGTATTCGCATTCTCATGATTCGCGGACTCATGCGTTTGCGGGTTTCTCTGTGGAACATATCTAGCCATTATTTGCAGAAAATTCGTCCTTCCGCGGTATTTGTCACTGAGAAATATTCACTAATTACTGTATTTTCATATAATTTTCATGAATAAATGCACATTTTGTAATAAAACTATTAAAATACTCGGGTACAAGCATTTTCACAGGGTTTTTCTTGTTTAAACTATCAAAATGGGCAGTTCTAAGTGTTTTTAGAGGGGTTTTAAGTATTCGTGCATTTTAGCTATTCGTGGGGGGGGGTACGCATCCCCCGTGAATACGGGGGGTTCACTGTACATACAGAATTGTATGTACAGAATAGGCACGCAAAACAAAATCTGAACTTACGGTTGGCAAAGGGGAACGCTCTGAACACAGTTTTAATTTGCGATCCCTTTTGTTTGTATCTCTGAATATTTGCAAGTTGAATGTTCGTAAGTAGGCAGGTGTCTGTAGTAGGATTTTGAAGTGTAGGAATGTCTAAATAACCTCTTGTTGGAGCCCTTTGTGTAATCCCCCAACAGCAAATCAGGTGGTGGATGGATTCCAAACGCATTACCTTTGCTCGTTGTCACCGTCTCTCAAATTCATTTCTCTTTCCAGCAACTGAAGAAACTGCTGAACGAGACTCTGCAACTGAAGGCTCACAAGATCAAGCCGGCCGGCAACAACAGAGATTGGGCCTACATTACTTTCCGCGACGAGAAATCACGGACCAAAGCGTTGGCTGTTTTGGATGAGTACCAGTGGAAGAAATGTACACTCACCTGTTCGGTAAGTTTCGAGGTCTTGACGACTGCATTGCGTTGCTGGTGGGGTTTCTGTTCTGTAAGTTTCGAGGTCTTGACGACTGCATTGCGTTGCTGGTGGGGTTTCAGTTTTGGTTTCTGTTGACGACTGCATTGTGTTGCTGATGGGGTTTTTGTTCGGTAAGTTTCGAGGTCTTGACGACTAGATTGCGTTGCTGGTGGGGTTTCTGCTCGGTAAGTTTCGAGGTCTTGATGACTAGATTGCGTTGCTGGTGAGGTTTCTGTTCGGTAAGTTTCGAGGTGCGTTACTGGTGGGGTTTCTGAGGTCTTGATGACTACATTGCATTGCTGGTGTTTCTGTGGTGGGGTTGCTGTTACTGGTTGGGTTTCTGTTCGGTAAGTTTCGAGGTCTTGATGACTACATTGCGTTACTGGTTGGGTTTCTGTTCGGTAAGTTTCGAGGTCTTGATGACTACATTGCGTTACTGGTTGCATTGCATTGCTGGTGGGGTTTCTGTTCGGTAAGTTTTGAGTCTTGATTTCTACTGGTGGGGTTTCTGTTTGATGAGTTTGTCTTGATTGCATTGTTGGGTTTCTGTTCTGTAAGTTTCTGTTACTGGTTGGGAAGTTTGAGGTCTTGATGACTACATCGTTACTGGTTGGGTTTCTGTTCGGTAAGTTTGGGTTTACTGGTTGTTTCTGTTAGTGTAGCTGGGTCTTGATGACTGAGATTGCGTTGTCTTGGTGAGCATTGCTGGTGGGGTTTCTGTTCGGTAAGTTTCGAGGTCTTGATGACTACATTGCATTGCTGGTGAGGTTTTGTTTGCTAAGTTTAGGTCTTGACGAGTTCTTGGTTTCTGTTTTGTAACGAGTCTTGACAACTACATTGCGTTGCTGGTGGGGTTTCTGTTCTGTAAATTTCGAGGTCTTGACGGCTGCATTGCATTGCTGGTGGGGTTTCTGTTTGGTAAGTTTCAAGGTCTTGACGACTGCATTGCATTGCTGGTGGGGTTTCTGTTCAGTAAGTTTCAAGGTCTTTTCGTTGCTGTTGGGGTTTTGATTCGAGGTCTGCATTGCTGGTGGGGTTTGTTGGTCGGGTTTCTGCTGGTGGGGTTTTGGGAAGTTTGAGGTCTTGATGACTACATTGCATTGCTGGTGAGGTTTCTGTTCGGTAAGTTTCGAGGTCTTGATGGTTTAGTTGGGTTTATGTGTAGTTTAGCTGGGTCATTCATCAATTGGACCCCTGTAGGGGGTTAGTGCATCTCAGACAGTGCAATGTAGTGTAATGGCCAGTTTTGACCACTACATACTTTATTCCCCAAAACCTTCTCAATATTCGCTTACCTGCAGTGAAGTCCACAATGGGTGGAATCATTTGCAAAAAATAACCAATAAATGTGGAAGACTATTCAAGGGGGACAAATGAACACTTAGAAAAACCACTTAATATTTAACACACAATCATACAGAAGTTATACCTGAACCTCTTGAATATTCACAAATAATTTGAAAAACAATTACCCTTATTAAACAATACCTAACGCACTTACACAATTAAATATAGAAAGCATCACATCCACACACACTCAGGGCGTCCAGAAAGAATGAGAGGGATGACAAGCAAGAATAACTTGTCAAATTACATATTAAATTAAGTATAAGGCCTTTAATATGAGGCCGTGATCTCCTCAAGGTGGGAATAATCAAGATCCCCGTCTCCATTCTGAACTATCTGGGATAAAAGGCACAGGTTAGGCCCCAAATAAGCAGTGGTGGTGCCAGAGGAGGGTAATCCACTTTAGGGAAAGCGATTACCCCTTGGTTGTACTGTATAACTGAACCAGAGTCAATGCTGAATACAGGCAGTCCCTGCTTTGCAGCGGGGTTCCATTTTTATACCGCGTTGTAAGCTGAAAATCGCTGAAAATCGTAAAAAATCCTAAGAAAACCTTTCTTTTAATGTTTCTTCCGTAGGATCAGCGTACGACGCGTCATAACCCCGGAACATGTGTCATAAACCGGAAATAATTTCTGATGAATATATCTGAAAAGCTTCGTAACCTTGGAACGTCGTAAGCTGGACCTGTCGTAATACTGGGGACTGCCTGTAATTAATAAATCCTTCTAGGTGCAGGGAAGGACAGATCCACATAGCTGCAATTCCCCAAGGGCAGGTAACCCAGAATGAATAGTAGTATGATATTGCAGCGACGGGTAAACGCAGTCTTAATGAAGCAGCCAGGTGCAGCAACCTCCATCAACAGCTCAGAAAAACTGATTCTTGTCCGTCTTTCACAGGACAAGACGTAAATTCCCCGAGGAGAGTGGTGGGGGAGGAGCTGAGGCCCTGTCACTCGAAAAGAGAAAGACAGAAACAGTTACAGGCAGTCCCCGGTTTACGACGGGTCCGGCTTACAACGTTCCGAGGTTACGACGCTTTTCAAATATATTCATCAGAAATTAGTTCCTGGTTTACGACACATGTTCGGGGTTACAACACGTCGTGCACCAATCCGACGGAAGAAATATGGCTCCAAAATGGCAGAATAATAAAAATTTGGAGGTTTTTTTTATGAAAAACTCAATAAAAATGCAGTTTATATTGTTTTCAATACACCCAAAGCATTAAAAGTAAGGTTTTCTTGGGATTTTTGATGATTTTCGACGATTTTAGGTTTACGACGCGGCGTAAAAACGAAACCCCCATCGTAAGCCGGGCACTGCCTGTAATTGCTTCGTTCACACAAACAGGCCAGTGAGGAGAACAAACAGCGTCCTTACTGAACACTGCCCAAATGGCTTAATACAAAACTTACAGAAATTCACTTGAATTAATTCAATAAATCAACAAGGCCCACATACTGGCAGTAGGCATTACTTGAGGTGCTTTGAGGCACCCCTTTGGCCCCCAGATACAACCCCTTTCATTCATATTCTCTTCATCTTGCCATCCACACCGTCATAATAATTGGTTCATAGTGCAACTGCGAGGTTTTCCTCCTGCGACACCTTTGAAATCTTTATAGGCTACTCTCAGTTCCTTCCCTTTCAGCATGGAATGACCTCTCAGGTCCCAGCACTAACCCTGTGGCCTAAATTTTTACATTCCATTCCATTTGTCAGCTGGAGTAGATGTATACATAAAGACATTCATATTAGAAATCTTTGGCTAAAATGATAATCATCAATTGCATTTCATTGCAAACACATTCACCGAACAGCATTTGCACCAATGTGCAATGAATGTTCCTCGCTGTAGAATGTCTCGGTTCCAGAGGTCGGATGTCGTGCAGTTGGAACTTCAAAAGTTCAAGTGAAGATGCAGTGCATTACTACCCTGATGCTATTCTTGCATTTTCTAATATATTTTTATCTATTTATTAATTAATTTTTCATTTTTGATAAGTGGGACCTCTTCTATCTGTACAGTAAACCCCCCGTATTTGCATTCTCATGATTCACGGACTCGGCTATTCTCGGATTTCTGTATGGAACACTTATACACATTATTCGCGGAAAATTCACCCATTTGCGGTAGTTTTCGCTGAGAAATATTCAATAATTACTGTATTTTCTTCATATTTTCATGACTAAATCCACTTTTTGTGATAAAACTATTAAAATTCTCAGGTATAAGCACTGTTAGGGTTTTTTCTGTGTTTGAAATATCAAAATAGGCAGTTCTAAGTGTTTTTAGAGGGGTTTTAAGTATTCTTGGATTTTCAAATCAGTGGCCCCTATGATGGGCTTGTTCCATATGAATAGGGTTCATCTTCTGAATAATAATAATAATAATAGGCTATAATTATCCCAGAAGAACTTGGAAAGGTACTCTTGTGAAATGTCGATTTGTATTGGTCAGTGATTCTCTCACTTCATGTGCCCCCAGATTGCAAAAGCCGTGGAGGACCCCGTTGCGGCCAAACGTGTGGCAGCCTCCAAGCTCCTCGACGGAGATGACCCAGAAGCCAGCATCCCAGTCAACGAACGGATCGTCAAGAGCGTGACGCCATACGCTCACCGCACGTACGAAGATCAGGTGACTGTGGCTTCTTTCTTTAAATTTTTGGTTGAAAACCCTCCTGGACTTAGTCAACTGACCATACAGGCACCGCCCTACTTATGAACATTCAGAGATACAAACGGGATCGCGAATTGAAGTTGTGTTCAGAGCTCTCCCCGTTGCGACGTGTAAGTTCAGATTTTGTTTTGCACGCCTATTCTATACATACAGTTCTGTATGTACAATCTGTTGTGTGTTAGGATGAAAAAACATACAGTATTCCAACTTACAAACAACTGAACACACAAACTTCCGTCCCGAACGTAACTCATTCGTAAGTAGGGTGGTGTCTGTACTTGATCGTTGTTTTCAGTTGCTAACTCAATTTTCATTTCTTCCCTGTAGCGGGGTAGTGTGCCGTCAGTGCCCTCACGTGGTGCACCGTAAGCATGACTTAACGGTCCTTGCAGTGTCCATTCGGCCCCTAGCTGCAACCTTTCTCATATCTTTAACTGCACCTCCGTTCATATTCTCTCTCTTCCATCTGACTTTCCACCCTCTAACAGTTATTTCAGAGTGCAACTGCAAAAAGATTTCCCCCCTAGGCCCCAGTGCTTGGCCTAAATCCTAAATTCTGTTCTCCTCATTCATTGTTCTCAACTGTTAACTCAATTGTCAGTTCACTTTTCTGTCTCGTCTCGCAGCTGAAAGAGAAGTACAAGGCAGGCCTCGCCGCGCTGAGGAAGCTCGGGAACGAAATGGCGAAGACCAACCCCGAGCTGAAGCAGTGGGTGAAGTTCCACAAACTCAGGCGCAAGGGCCAGGTGTGTGAGGTTGACGAGATCGTCCAGTCGCCCCAGGTCGACGGTTATCGCAACAAGTGCGAATTCACAGTGGGTGAGTTTAGTCTTTGGTGAGCGGAATCTGCGTTGAATTCCCGTTTTGTTGAGGACTTCTGGGAGTGAATGCAGTGTAAGGGATCAGGGATACTGTAGGCCTAGTTGGTATTTCGTAGAGAATTAACCTAACCAGACTTAGCTTTACCTAAGCTAACCTCAGACGCTGTGCCATAACCTGGCAAGGGGGACTTTTCCCCTGGATCCCCCAAGTAATTTGTGACCCCTTACTCTATTCTGCCCATGACTTACAAGTACAGGTAGTCCCTGGTTATCAGCGATCCGGTGACGATAACCAGATTTTCGACACTGATCTCCAGTTATCGGAGCCGATCACCAGTTATCAGCGCTGGTTCCCACTTATCGGTGGTGCCAATAACCAGGGATCAGCGCTATTATTGCCAGTTTTCGGTTATCGTCGCGCCATCAGAATGGATACCCCCCACCCCAATAACCGGGGACTGCCTGTAGCAAGTAGACTCGTCCGAAAAGTTACTGATTTAGTCGCCCAAGCAGGCACAGGAGAGTGGATTTAAGTTCTCCATTTTCAGGACACGACTGTGGCAGTGGGTCTTCGCCAAAGAACATCGAAGGCGGTCCCATCATTTAAGGGATAGTTATAATGTCATTCACGCTCACTTGTACGTCAAGCTTTTCAAAAGCCGTTTGCTAGTTGAAATGAATTAATATTTGTTGTATAAGAAACTTTTGCATGGAAGTTATCCTTGAAGGGTTTGGCCCTCTCCCCCTTTAGTTGATGCTGAAAACTTCATTTTCCAAATCGTTTGGTTTCATGATTGATATTATAAGTTATTTGTTACATGATAAGTGATTAAAAAAGTTGCAGTAGCGAGTATGAACACTACCCCACTTACGAACATTTAAGTTACGAACAAACGTGATTGTGAATTAAAATTGTGTTCGGAGCGCTCCCTTTGGCCACCTGAAAGTTTTCATCACAATTTATTTAGGTTTATGTATCAATTCATATTAATAAATTACTGTACTCTATAACCGTTTGTATGTACGGTAGTGTCTGTATATGCAGTTAGACTGATCTTTCAATTTTTTCTTTTCAAGGTATCAACCCAGACGATGGACTGCCCACCGTTGGTTTCAGAGTGTCCAGCTACAAGTCTGGGAGTTTGGCTGTCGGGCCAGTTGGTCATCTAGTCCACATTCCTGAGTCGATGAAAAAAGTTGTGAAGGTAATTCGATAGCCTTGATTAATAGAATTGCTTGATATATTTTGGAAAGTTACTCATGACTGATTTCACTGACATTTGGCTTGTTGAATAACGGGTAAGTATATATATTTACATCTACACCACTCAGGATTTCTTCACCATTAACCCAAATATAAAGTTTTGGAAAAATTGTGATTTAATTGACAAAATATAAATGAAAACAAATCCTTCGGGCCAACCCTGTGAGATCTGACGATCAGCTCTGTGGTCTGTTTAAACTATTTTAATAATAATGATAATGTATCATAGAATTACCTGAGACTGGCTTTGGATTCTATTCGCGAACTGGCGACAAAACACAGCTGTTTTAACTTTAATGTTTTTCCCCTCTGTAGGTATTCCAAGAGTACGTTCGCGGTTCAGACCACAAACCTTTCGACCCTCTGACGCACGAGGGCGTGTGGCGACAACTCACCGTGAGAACTTCGCTCCGCGACGATATCCTCATCGCTGTTGTGGTGGGTGTCGATAGATTTTACATTTTGTACAGGAAGGCATAGTTATGGTACATTTTGTAAACGTTCTTGATTAGGGGTAGACTAATTCAAATATTACAATGGAATAAAATGGTATGGAGTTTATTTATATCAAAGGTCTAGGTCTTCCAACTTTCTTGTTGTTTTCCATCATCATCTCATCTGCATATGGAACTTCCGTCATTTCCCTTTGTGTAATATCATTTTCGTCATTTGTAACTGTCCCCCTCTGCGTTTATGGGATGAGATTAATATCATTGCCATTCAGTTCAAGATTAGGTTGTGCAATGTGATTGATACTTCTATTTCTTTTCTTACCGTGTCTCCTTATACCAGTAAGTCTTTGAGTCAAGTTCTCTTTTTCAATTGCAGGTTCATCCACAAGAATTTTCAGAAGAAGAACTTGGAGACATTAAGCAAGACATCGTTGACTACTTCCGAGACGGAGGCGGTGCAACAGCCAGCGTCACCTCAATCTTCTTCCAGGCGTACGGACAGAAGTACGTGATCGAACGCGCAGGTTAATCGTGAACGTAAAAAATTTAAAGAGTTAAAACCTTCAGCATTATTATGTGATTCCACATTTTGTAAAACGGGAGAAAGGCTGGTTTTATTGTTTTGAGAAATGCTGGGCTTAACTTTTCCATCAGAAAGTTAAAAAAACCTCAGGGGGTTATTGCTGTCAGTGCACCTCATGTGGTACACTGTAGGCATTACTCAAGACTCTTTGCAGCGTCCCTTCAGCCCCTAGCTGCAACCCCTTTTATTCCTTTTACTGTACCTCTGTTCTTCTGTCGTACTTTCCTCAACAGTTGTTTTCTTAGCGCAACTGCAAAATGTTCCTCCTGTTGCACCTCTCAGGCCCTCTTTACCCTCAAGTTCCTCGTTTGCCGAGTCGGTAGAGTTGTCGGCTAGCACTCACTAGGCCCGAGTTCAACAGTTGTTTTCTTAGCGCAACTGCAAAATGTTCCTCCTGTTGCACCTCTCAGGCCCTCTTTACCCTCAAGTTCCTCGTTGGACAAGTCGGTAGAGTAAATACTAGAGTTGTCGGCTAGCACTCGCCAGGCCCGAGTTCGAATCTCCGGCCAGCTAATGAAGAATTAGAGGAATTTATTTCTGGTGATAGAAATTAATTTCTTGGTATAATGTGGTTCGGATTCCACTATAAGCTCTAGGTCCCGTTGCTAGGTAACCAGTTGGTTCTTAGCCACGGAAAATAAGTCTAATCCTTCGGGCCAGCCCTCTCTACGAGAGCTGTTAATCAGCTCAGTGGTCTGGTAAAACTAAGATATACTTAACTTTTCTTTACCGTCAGTTTCCCTTTCAGCACAGAATGACCTCATAGGTCCCTTCGCTTGGCCATTGGCCTGAATTCTGTATTTCATTCCAAAGTCAAAAATCTGTAAAAAGTTTTTTTGGATATATGTAGTCATCAGATATCATCAGTCATATGAAAGTTTGTTCATTAGTCCAATCGTATTGTAGAGGATATTTGCCTCTATTTAACCAGACAGACATGTGGTTATCTTAGACTCTCGGGTTGCAAATCTGTCGAATGGTATATAAACCTTCAAAGATATTTTTGTTCCAATCATACGCTAGATGTTGTTTGCAGCTGACCTTTTTGAAAAACCTGTCCCAGTGACAATTAATTGTTCCAAGTCAGTGGCCCCTGTGTTGGACCAGCTCCATATGAATAGGGTTCATCTTCTGAATAAAAAAATAAGTTAAGTATACCTTAGTTTAACCTGACCACTGAGCTGATTAACAGCTCTCCTAGGGCTGGCCCAAAGGATTAGACTTATTTTACGTGGCCAAGAACCAACTGGTTACCTAGCTAAGTTAAGTATACCATAGTTTTACCAGACCACTGAGCTGATTAACAGCTCTCCTAGGGCTGGCCCGAAGGATTAGACTTATTTTACGTGGCAATGGGACCTACAGCTTATTGTAGAATCCGAACCACATTATAGTGAGAAATGAATTTCTATCACCAGAAATAAATTCCTCTAATTCTTCATTCGCCGGCTGGAGATTCGAACGCGGGCCCTGCAGGGTGCTAGCCGAGAACATTACTGACCAGTCCAACGAAGAACTATCTTCTGAATAATAATAATAAGTTTAATTTACAAGAACATTACAGAATGAATTTGTGATGAGTCTGTGTGCATGGAATGGTTTGCTTTGAAACCTTCAAGATTAATTTGAGTTGAAATTGTAGTATCTTGAATTACCTGTTTCTTGAATTAAATTGGTTATTGAGCAAAAAACTGATTGATGAGGTCTCACAATTGTTTATATCCTACCCGTCAAGATAGACCCTTGATAAAATTTTGAAAAGTTCAAAATTCATTGCCTCAGCATCTTGCGCATGAAATGTACCATTTACTTGCTTTGAAAGATTTCATCTTGAACTATCAGTGTTGCCAGGCATTCTCGCACAAGTAAGGGCTTTTTCTTTTGTGAGAATTCATGATTTTCATTCAAATGTAAAGTTGCAGAGATTTCATTTGGGTTCCAAATTCTTCTGTGGAACATCGCAACTAACCAAGCAGTTGGCCTTTGCCCCAAATCTATTCACAGATATTGAAAAGTTTTTCCGTTATTGCTTGCTGGAAATATATTTTTTGTGGCACGAAGCTGGTTATTGTGTTCTTTTGAACCTCAGTAGCTATAGTTTATTGTAACATTTAAAAAAAATTGAAAACGACAAAAATAAAAAATTCCTGTGACGCATTGAAGATGGCCAAAATTTGTTGACAGATGTCGTTTGAAGTTGACAAAATTTATCTTAATGTTAGGAAATAGGATGATGCCACATGATGTCGTTGGACTTCCATTGGTTGGGAATAGCCTTTGGAATCTGGTAACTTATTGGTGTTTAAGCCATGAGCAGAATGGAATCTGATAACCTGTTTATATTTTGAGTCATTGGCAGACTTCTTCATGGTTTTAAGAACTTGTCAGAGAACAGTCCGCCAGAGCAGAGATCTCAAGAGTGTATTTGATTTCAGAGAACCTGGTCCTGAAGAAATAGAGTTCGAGCATCTCTGGGGAGAGGAGTATATCACCGAGAGAGTCCTGGGCAAAACGTTCCGCATTTCATGTGAATCCTTCTTCCAGGTAACGGCCGAGAGGATCCGTTTGGTTACCAAAATGTTAATTTTAATTTACTGAAAAGGGAGACTTCATAAAGATAACTGATTTGATATTTTCCTTGGAAGCTTGAATTTCAAGTCAGTGGCCCCTGTGGTGGGCTTGTTCCATATGAAGAGGGTTCATCTTCTGAATAAACGATTTTTCAGGTCAATACCAAAGGGTGCGAAGCCCTGTATGAAACTGTAGCGTCGTTCGCAGAGCTGGACGGGACTTCGGTGATTCTCGACATATGTTGTGGTACCGGCACCATAGGGATTTCTCTAGCTGATGTAAGTTCATTAGTCTTAATAGTTAGCTGTTGGGGCAGTGGTAGCTAACATAAAGTCAGATTGTGTCAGTAAATCTGGAAGAGCGGATGTAGAGTAGGGAGACAGGTAGGTGTGAGAGATCCTGACCTAGCCACCCCATAGGGTTTTAGTGCCGTCAGTACAGTAAACCCCTGTATTCGCGGGGGATGCGTACCACCACCACCACCACCAACCCTCCCCCCTCGCGAATAGTTAAAATCCCCAAATGCCTAAAGCCCCTTCTAAAAACACTTGGTACTGCCTATTTTGATAGTTTAAACACAAGAAAAACCCTGTGAAAATGCGTACACCTGAGTGTTTTAATAGTTTTATCACAAAAAGTGCATTCATTCATGAAAATTATATGAAAATACAGTAATTAGTGAATATTTCTCAGTGAAAAATACCGCGAATGGGCGAGTTTTCCGCGAATAATGGGCAGATATGTTCCGCAGAGAAACCCGCGAATTCATGAGTCCGCGAATCGTGAGAACGCGAATACTGGGGGTTCACTACATGTATTCCATTCCTGACCTAGCCAGACCTTCCCTTCGTAACCAACCTTAAGGTGCCATGCCCTAACATGGCCTAAGAGGCCTCCCCCCCCCTCCCTGGACCCCCACAAGTAGGACTGTTTGTGTCTCCCTACACTGACAGTGAGTGCAAAAGGATGATTGAAAATGGACCAGTTTTTGGTTAATATTTTTGTGCCTGCAATGACCGTGAGTGAAGTCTGGGGACGCATGGTATGTGGTTGCAATTTTTGCTGCAGATTTTTCCCTGTAGGATATAACGATATTACAGACACTACCCTGCTTACGAACATTCAGAGATACAAACAAACGCGATCGTAAATTGAAATTGTGATTGATAAGAATCGCTGTATTTATCATCACTGTTTAGGTTTTATGTCGTTCATATTCAGAAAGCACTGTACTCTATAAAGTACAGTACTATATGTACAGTGTTCAGTACAGGCAGTCCCGGTTTCTGACAGGGTTTTCTGTATTTCGCAAATCAGCGTCACAAACCGAAAATCATTGTAAACCGAAAATCGTCAAAATTCCTAGGAAAACCTTACTTTTAATGCTTTGGGTGTATTGAAAACGATGTCAACTGCATTTTTATTGAGTTTTTTATCAAAAAACCTCTAAATTCTGATTATTCTGCCATTTTGGAGCCATATTTCTTCCGTCGAATCGGCGTATGACGTGTCGCAACCCCGGAACATGCGTTGTAAACTGGGAAATAATTTCTGATGAAATATATTTGAAAAGCGGAATGGCGTAAGTCGGACCCATCGTAAACCGGGGACTGCCTGTACTGTTTTGTGTTTCAGGAGGAAAAACGTACAGTACTGTATGGACTTCGTATCATACTGAAATAGTGAAGACCAGCTTCCGAACATTTTGAGATGGGAATGGATATTCGGAACGTAATTCGTTCGTCCGTAGGCTAGTGTCTGTACTTTTAAATGTTATGTATAAGTTTATTGTGTCTTCTTGCTGCTGCTCACAAGAAATGTGGTGGGTACTTGAAAAAACAGTCGAATAGTGGGACTGAGGGATTTTACATAGGATGTGAATTCATGGGTACAGAAGTGGTTTATAGACCTGAGTGCTTTCAGTGCTCCTCACACTGTGTGCTGTAGGCATTACTTAAGGTTCTTCGGCCCCCAGCTGCAACCCCTTTCATTCCTTTTACTGTACCTCCGTTCATATTATCTTTCTTCCATCTTACTTTTCTCAGCTCCCTCCTAACAATTGTTTCATAGTGCAACTGTTAAAGGTTTGCCTCCTGTTACACTTTTAAAACCCTCTCTTAATTTCCGTTCCAGCGCTGAGTGACCTCATTGGTCCCAGCACCTTGGCTTTTGCCCGAAATTCTATATTCTCTCTCTCTCCCCACCTTCAGCAATGCTTGAAAGTGTACGGCATTGAAATGGTGAAGAAGGCGGCGGAGGATGCCCGCCACAACGCGCAACTGAACGGGCTGGAGAACGTCGCCATCTACACAGGCAAAGCGGAAGTGAATATGAACGCCGTCATGTCCCAGTGCTCCAATTACAAGTCCATCGGAATTGTTGATCCCCCACGCGCGGGCTTGCGTAAGTGACTGATTGTAGCGTTTTCCGATTCTCATTCACATTTTCAATTGATCTCTGATCCCCTTTACCTGCCGAGAGCGTCCAGATTCGCTGAACAGTATGCAGTACAGGCAGTCCCCGGTTAACGGCGGGCTCGGTTAATGGCGATCCAGTTTTATGGGGCTTGTCTAGCGACGAAAATTGCTGGTTTCCGCTTATCGTCGCCAGTAATTGGGTGTCGGCGCCGAAACATACCTAACAGAGGCGCTGATAACCAAAAACCAGCACTTTTCGGAGCCGACGAGCCCGAAAAGCGCCGAAAAAGCGCCGGATTTATTCCGGTTAGCGGCGATTTTCGGTTGTCATCACACCCCAGAACAGAACCCCTGCCGATGACTGAGGACTGCCTGTAAATGTTTTGCCGCCCTGTCGAACTTCTCAGTTTCCAGAGGTCCTTTATTCCCCCTCACACAGTTGGACTGTGGAACATTCTCCCCGAGGATGTCGTCAGTTGGAACTTCAGAAGTTCAAGTGAAAATGCAATGCATTGCTGTACTACCCAGATACTATTCTTCCTGCATTGTAATACATTTTTATCTATTTATTTATTAGTTTATATTTTTTCTTTTAATAAGTGGGATCTTCATTCTCTTTTCTCTTTTCTTCTTTACTTCCTCTTACTTCTTCCAAATGAATGCCATAATATTCTTGTGGTGGGCTTGTTCTATATGAATAGGTATCATCTACAGAATAATAATAATAATGATATATTCATTTATTTCATTTAAACCTAATTAAATCATTTCAGTTTGTGGAATATACATTAAAATTGCTGAAAAATAGTTATTTAGCTGATGTAATAATCTGAATTTTATATAAATTAAAATCGTGAAAAAATTACGAAAGTTATACATTTTTTAAACTGCTAATGATATTTTATTTTGTAATACATCTCACTTTTGTAAGTACTAAATGGACATAGAAAAAACTGAAAATTAAATTCGGGAAATTCTTTTAAAAAAATATGTAATGCAAACGGGGCTTTAGCTAACCCCAAAAAGAAACTGGAACCTTTCATAATCAAATAAAAAATGAATTACGCCTCTACGTTCGGAAACAACGGAGCTTTAGAAATTTTTGAAGTTGTAAAACTTTCCTTTTGAGAAAAAGCACCTGAAGTCCCCGCAGGGGGTTAGGGCTGTCAGTGCACCTCACGTGGTGCACTGTAGGCATTAGTTGGGAGCATTTGCAACGTCCCTTTGGCCCCTATCTGCAACCTCTTTCATTCCTTTTCCTGTACCTCCAGTCATATTTTCTTCTGAGGTTTTCGTCCTGTTACACCTTTCAAATCTTTCTACTCTCAGTTTCCCTTTCAGCGCTGAATGACCCCACAGGTCCCGGCATTTGGTCTTTGGCCTAAATCCTGCATTCTATCTATAATCAGGATGTTTTACTAGATTTTCCTGTTTGGTACTAGAAATATTTTACACTGTGTCATGAAAAGAGATTTGTGAACGGCTGAAGACTTTTTTAGTAGAATTCCCAATGGATGATCTTTGTCTAGCACCTAGCCTCATATATACTGTAAGCCACTTTACTGTTATTTTTTACTTGTTCTTTAGTCTCTGCTGTATGTCCACAATGCCGTGTTTAACGATATTTATACTCTCAGAAGTAATAGCTAGTAAAATCAAGAAATAACTGTATTTTATAGGACAGGTTCCATCCAGCCACTTGTAAACAATTGTGACGTCACTGAACAAGAGATGGATTACAGATCATAGAAAATGGGTGTGAAACATTGCAAGGGCAAATTGCCCCTACAGCAGAGTTGGCATCTTGAACAAAAGTAGTTAGAAAAAATCAGAGAAAAGTCTGAAAAAAAAAAAAAAGATTTCCAACCAACCATCTTTTGACAGGTGTCACTTTGAGTCAGCTGGCATATGAATAACCTTGGTATTTAAATTTACGCGTGCGCAGACGCACCAAAATTCATAAAAATCAGAATAAAAATAACTATAGTACCTTATGGGATCATTTCCTAATTTTTGTTTATGGGGTCGTAAGTACCTAAAAATACTGGGTCTAGGGTCCCTTATGGTTTGTTGCCATGTCCCTTCATCCCTTAACTCCGACCCCTTTCATTAATTTTACTGTACCTCTGTTTATATTCTCATTCTTCCATCTTACTTTCCACCCTCTTCGAACAGTTGATTCGTAGTGCGGCTTTGAGGTTTTCCTTTGTTACAAATTTAAAACTCTTGGCTTCGTATTTCCCTTTCAGTGCTGAATGACCTCATAGGTCCCAGCGCTCGACCTTTGGCCTAAATTTTATACTCCAGTTCCAAACATGAAGCACTGTGTGTGAGAATAGCGTGTAGTCAGAATTTTAAAACATTATTGTCATTGTTCATTGGACCGCGTCATTGCTAAGTAATTGCTGTTCCTCCGTCAGCCGAGAATGTCATCCGAGCTCTGCGCAAGTGTGAAAACATGGACCATCTGGTCTACCTGTCCTGTGATCCAGAGGGCGCGTTCAAGAATTTCATCGACCTCTCCCGACCTAAGAGCAAAAACTACAAAGGAGAATTTTTCATCCCGATCAGGTGAGCCATCGAGTTTCTGCTGATGAATGCACCCTGCCATTTTATGGAAAGACCAGCTTTCAGGTGTAGTGTTTGTGTGTCTGTGTGTGCATTTATTCAGACCACCCTACTTGAGAACGTTCAACTTACAGACATTCAGAGAAACGAACGGGATTGCAAATTAAAATTGTTTTCAGAGTGCTCTCCTCTGCCACCTGTGTAAGTTCAGATTTTGTTTTGCGTGCCTATTCTATACATACAGTATTGTATGTACAGTGTATTGTGTCTTAGGATAAAAAAAACCATACAGTATTGTATTGACTTTATATCATACTTTACTTAAATAGACATGAAGAGTACAGTAACCAACTTAAAAACAATTCGTCGTACAAACGGCCTTCCTGAATGTAACTCGTTTGTAAGTAGGGTGGTGTCTGTGTTTGTTAGGTACATGGGTGACAGAGAGTCTTATCTTGTGCTTTAATTTTGGTATTAGTTGCGGGGATCACATTACGTTGTCGGTCCATCTTAGTTACTCTTTTCGTTGCAGGGCTGCCATAGTTGACCTGTTCCCGCACACGCCACACTACGAATTGCTCATCCTGTTCGAGAGGTGGGAGGAACGCAAGTGGAGAAGAATCATGGAAGGTTTGATTGGCGCTTTTGTTCTCTTTGAACGTCGTCATCACTGACTTTGGGCATTACTTAAGGCTCTTTTCAGTGTCCCTTCGGCCCCTAGCTGCAACCCCTCTCTTACCTTTGACTGCACCTCCGTTCAGATTCTCCTTCTTCCGTCTTACTTTCCTCAACCCTCTCCTGGCAATCGTTCAATGGTGCGACTGCAAAAGGTTTTCCTACTGGATACCTTTCAAACCTTTTTTCTCTCAGTATCCTTTTCAGCACTGAATGACCTCTTAGGTCCCAGCATTTGGCCCTTGGCCTAAATTTTACATCCCATTCCATTCTAGTATGTGTATCCTGACTGAATCAAACATCCTCTCTCTCTCTCTCTCTCTCTCTCTCTCTCTCTCTCTCTCTCTCTCTCTCTCTCTCTCTCTCAGACACCGCATAAGCACAGTTAATCCCCGTATTCACGGCCCCACTGTTTGCAGACTCACATATTCGCGGATTTCTCTGTGGAACGTATATAACCATTATTCGTGGAAAATTCACCCATTCGCGGTATTTTTCACTGAGAAATATTCACCGATTACTGTAATTATATATTTTCATGACTAAATGCACTTTTTGTGATAAAACTATTAAAATACTCAGGTATAATCATTTTTAGAGGGTTTTTGTGTGTTCTGACTATCAAAATAGGCAGTTCTAAGTGTTTTTAGAGGGGTTTTAAGTATTCACGGATTTAAGCTATTTGAGGGGGCGGGGGGCTGCGGTATGCATCCCCCGCGAATACGGGGCGTTTACTGTACTTTCAGGATTAAATCTCTCTTGCAGAATTCATGGCTGTGAACCCACAGGGGGTGATAAGTCTGTATTTAACCCACAGGGGGTGATAAGTCTGTATTTTGTAAATGCTTTTGGTCGTCGTTTAAAAACCGAGCCCTCTCTCGTTACAGGAAACCCTCTCCCTCGTGACGAGGATTACTTCAAGCGCATTCCGGCCAAGCCGGACGGCAGATACCAGGGTGGCAGCAGCGAAGAAGTGAGTATCGGGGTATTTAGGACTCGTACTTCTGTAGGTCATGAGAAATATACTGAGAAAATATAGTCTTTTCCTTAAAGTTTTCAGTATTTAGCATCAGATTAGATAGTGTTTTTTTACGTTACAATAGTGCTGTTTCAATTCTTGAGACTACAGTTTGACGGTATATAGAGTTTTAAGTATTTAGGTCACCAGATTAGACAGTGTTTTTTATGCGTGATGATGGTAACATTTCAAATCTGGAGACGAAAGTTTGACAGCAATCTTCCTCAACTTTCGTCAATAGTAGGTAGCCTCTGATTACTCAAATTTAGGGCCATAAACGCTCGATTGGACATCAGAATTAATATGATGAGAGTATGAAAAGTATCAGAAATCAGCTGTGAGGTCGTTATTAATTTCTTTATAAAGTACTTTAAAGTAGAGTAACCAGACATTGCTGAGTCCTAGTGGTTTACGGTAGAATTGTACACGGCTTCATTTGGGAATGGAACGTTGAAAGCAAGCGTTTTCGTTTACAAGAAGGCCATACTATTCGTTTTCATTGCTTCATTAGTTTTCAAGCAGCTGTGCGGAATGAGGATAGGCAATAAAATTGGACACTCATAACTTTGGAGCACAAGCAATAGGAGGGAGGGACTTGAAGTTTGCAACAGGTTAAATAACTGCGGTAGTACTCAGGGAGAATTCTTACGTTCTGGTGTTAAAAGCACATGATCGAACAAATTAAGCACTTGCTCTAGTATTCAGCCATATAATAATAATAATAATGGTATTGCAGGATAAATGGCATATAGCATCTGGTGGAGTGTGACCACAGGAAATGGTCCATTACTTCCATTTCTTGTGTTTTGGCAGATATTTTGTTGTATTTTTACAAAGTAGATATGGATACGAAACACTTTTCTTTCGAAGTGATCGTAGTTTTCAAAGCTTTGCTTAAAACTTCCGTTGCCATGTAAGGTCTGTGGGAGTTGTGCGTTCCTTAGCTGAAAAAGTGAGTCAGTTTAGCAGCTTTTACTTAATTATTTTGAGAAATAGAAGATTGAAGTGTTTTTTACCAGAACCATAGTTTGTGTGGGTTCAAGGTGAGTCAACGTTATAATTCAGTGAGGATTCGTAAGTAAACAGATATTTGTGTGTTTCAGAAAGCTCAGAATGCTTTTTGGACTGAATCTCAGTGAAAGAGATTGAAGTATTTTTTTCACATACGAATGGCAAAGATATTCAGCCAAGTTCAGCAGCACGACGCTGCTCAAGTGCAAACCTGTTACTTTATGGCTGTGTCCTGACTTTGACCAAAGGGTAAACCGACTGCTGGGGATTGGAAACTGAAGCTGTGCTCGTACGTACGAGACCGCTGTACGATGGCCCCTTGATAGTCACTTTTTCGTAAGCTGTATATTAACAGAGATCTTTCACATTTACAGTTGACCCCTGATCCCCTTTTCCTGCCAAGAGCAACCAGATTTGTTGAACAGTAGCGCTAGTACGCAGTAAATGTGCCTCACTATTGAACTTCTCAGTCCCAGAGGTCCTCCATTCGTCTCACCGTTGGACTGTGGAACAATCACCCTGAGGATGTCGTGCTATTGGAACTTCAAAAGTTCAACCGAAGATGCAGTGCATTACTAACCTAATGCCATTCTCCTTGCATTTTAGTATACTTTGATGCATTTATTAATTTATTTATTCTTTTTAATAAGTAAATTCTCTTCCCTTTACCTTTCTCTAACTTCTTCCTAATGAGCACCATGTTCTTTGGAAGCTTGACTTTCAAGTCTGTGACCCCTTTTTTGGGCTTGTTCCATATGAATAGGGTTCTTCATCTTCTGATGAATAGTATAATAATAATAATGGAAAGAGAAACCCACAAGATTCCTGTGTATAACTTGTTTGCATGTAAATATTTACATATTATTTTAATCTCGAGTACTTTTCAGGTCCTAACTGTGACCCTTTTTCAAGAGATGTGAAGGCAGTCAGGCTGGTTCAAGGCCCAGCAATCTTCTGGAACTACTACTCCCTGTGCTGTCATTTATATGATGGCTGTCCTGGTTTCCATTCTCTCGAGAGTTGTTATAATCTCCTCCTGTCGGTCTGAGAATGGAAACCAGGACAGCCATCGTATAAATGGCAGCACAGGGAGAAGTTGTTCCAGAAGATTGCTGGGCCTTGAACCAGCCTGACTGCCTTCACATCTCTTGAAAAAGGGTCACAGTTAGGACCTGAAAGTACTCGAGATTAAAACAACCTGTAAATATTTACAAGTAAACAAGTTATGCACAGGAATCTTGTGGGTTTCTCTTTCCATCTTCAGAAGCAAACTGAAAGAAGTTTTTGTTTGGTCCATAATAATAATGGTCTGTGTATCATGGGTGACTGCATTTTTGTCAAATAGTTAAGAGAACTTTGCCACTTTTTAATGGTCAGTTTGAAGGAACTGGCTACGGGGTGGTCACTTGGTCGTCTAATGGCCTTTATCCCGTAGGGGGGTTAGTGCTGTCAGTGTACCTCCTTTCGGCCCCTAGCTGCAACCTCTTTCCTCCTTTTACTGTACCTCTGTTCATATTCTCTTTCTTCCGTCTAACTTTACAACTTTCCTCAACTCTCTTCTAACAATTGTTTCATAGTGCAACTGCAAAAGGTTTCCCTTGCAGACCTCCTCACCATCAATGTCCAATTCAGTGCTGAATGACCTTGTAGGTCCCAGCATTTGACCTTTGGCCTAATTTCTGTGTTCCTTCCGTCCTAAGCCTCTGATGTTAAAAAATTTAGACTAATCAAACTGCATTGTTCCTGCTTCAATTGTACACTGATAAATCAAGGAAATTATAATAATTTTATATTTGAGTTTGTACGGTTGATGATTCACATTCGTATCATGTTGTGCAACGAACCCCTATTTCCGGGGGGCCATCAGGTTCTCTAAAAATGAGATCCCAAGTATTGGGGTCTAGGAGAGGTCTGAGGGACTGTGATCATCTCAAGGAGAAGGGTGCCAAGGTAAATAACTCAGATTACCTTAAAACTAGTTCATTACCGCTACTATAATACAAAAATGTACGTATGAGACCAGATTTCAGACATCACGGAAAAGCATCAAAAAAATGATCAGTAACTTGAAATAGCACAAAAATGGCTATAACACTTAAATAACAACAATTCAGAGCAACAGTTAGACAGTCAGTAATAACAGACACAAACATAACAATGACAATAACATGAGCAGCTCTTGCTTCATCAACAATAACAATCATAAATGTCCAGGCGTCATACTCCAACACAGAACAATAACCTCGTCATAATTAATGACCATAATAATGACCTTGTCGTATGTTAATGACAGCCACAAGAGTCGCAAAAGATCTGCTCTTGAGACGCACGGGGAGAGAGAGGCGACTTTAAGAACCGGGAGGACGACTTATCGAACACTTCCATGCCGACCACAGCTTTTCTGCTGGAGTTCCTCGTTAGGCGAGTTGATAGAGTTGTGGACTAGCACTCGCTAGGCCCGAGTTCGAGCCTCCGGCCGTCTAATGAAGAATTAAAGGAATTAATTTCTGGTGATAGAAATTCGTTTCTCGCTATAATGTGGTTCGGATTCCCCAATGAGCTGTAGGTCCCGTTGCTAAGTAACCAGTTGGTTCTTAGCCACATAAAATAAGTCTAATCCTTCGGGCCAGCCCTCTCTAGGAGAGCTGTTAATCAGCACAGTGGTCTGGTAAAACTAAGGTATACTTAAGCCACAGAAGAACACCTTCTGGAAAAAACCGGCGACTACACGCGAGTGTCCCACTCATCTTCGGGAACAAAGTCCTCAGGAGTCACCGTCGCACACTTCCATGCCGGTACCATCTCCTCGGAAACTAGGTCAAGGTCCTCCTCCTGCTGTCCACAGAAAACCATCGCCAGCTGTGTCCGAAACCACCATCACTGGCGAACGAGTTAAAGTTAAGTATATCTTCGTTTAACCAGACCACTGAGCTGATTAACAGCTTTCCTAGGGCTGGCCCGAAGGATTAGATTTATTTTACGTGGCTAAGAACCAACTGGTTACCTGGCAACGGGACCTACAGCTTATTGTGGGACCCGAACAACATTATGACGAGAAATTCATTTCTATCACCCGAAATAAATTCCTCTAATTCTAACAACCGCTGCTGGTACTGCCATCACCAACAGCAGGGTGATACTCGAAATCCACCTCTCCTGTGTTCTCCTCTGAGAACTAGACTGTGTGTTGCCTGAAATCTGACTGCTTCTGAAAAGAATGGAGAGACGAACGACACCTCTCCTCCCTACACAATACCGGAGGGCAGGTAAACGATTAAAACAAGGTAGTTTAAAAACAAAACAAACGGTCAGAAAACCTGACAGTGGTCTTTTCTGTGTGCGTGATATACCTTGCACTGCTTGGTTTCAGAGTACCAGAGGTCTCTAATGTCGTCCTTTTACGTCCCAGTTGTGCTGCATTTTGCAATTTCCTTCATCCATTCCTCCACCTTATAGCAGGTTATTCTCCGGGGGGGGTTACTTCCTTCTGTGCACCCAGCTGCAGCCCATTTCATTCCTTTGCCTGTACCTCCTTTCATATTCTCTTTTTCCCATCTTACTCTCCACCATCTCCTAACAATTGATTCATAGTGCAGCTGCAAGGTTTTCCACTTGTTACACCTTTCACACCTTTGTACTGTCAATATCCATTTCAGCACTGAATGACCTCAAATGGTCCAGCACTTGGCTTTTGGCCTAAATTCTAGATTCACAAATGAACCAGTATACATCTTTAAACATGGTGTAGACAGGTTTCTGGGTTTGCCCTGCAAGATGGCACAAAATGCAGTGCCACTGGTCGTTTTGGCATGCCCAACACATGGTACAATTGTAAATCAGTCAGGCACCTTGTATTTGGTTGTGAAGTCAGAGCAGACATCATTGTTTCGAATAACTGGGACCCGGGAGAGTCCGAAAAGTGTAAACAATGGCCTGGTAGGATCAGTATAGGCAGTCCCCGGTTATCGGCAATCCAGTTTTACAGCCCTTGTCCAGCGTTGATGATAACTGGATTTTCGGCGCTGATCCCCACTTAACAGTGGCGCCAATCTCCGGTTATTAGTGCCGATAAGCGGGTTATTAGTGCTATTATCGCTGATTTTTGGTTATCGTCACGCTGCTGTGAATGGAACCCCCACTGATAACTGGTGCTGCCTGTATCAGGTAAATCTCTCAGAGCCATTACTTTCCTTCATGAAATCTGCATCTGAAAATCCTTATGCTAAGAGCCAATAGACTATAATAAACCCAAGTGGGCTTCAGAGGGGAAATCAACCTGCAGAGAGAGAGAGACAAGTTATAGAAAAAGGTAATCAAGTAATAAATATGAGGAACCAGCGGGTAAAATCAATGCACCTGAGTTTAGGAGACGTCAGCAGCAGCAGAGAGCATGAATGAATTTGCTCCTCGCTTAAACACTTGGGGATCAAAAGATTCCGCAACTGCATTAAGTAAACTGTTCTATATTTTAGGTGCAGCAAAGTTAAACCTAGCAAACAGGGTAGTGTTAAATCTGTTGTTAGAAAACAACACACCGTTTGCCGCATCTGCCTGCCTAGTCCCATTTTCCTTGGGCTGGAAGTTACAAACTTGTAGGTGAAGTTCAGTGCACCAAAGTAGAACATAAAGAAAGTAGAGACACCACTCAATTTACGAACATTCAGCTTACAAATGTACAGAGGTACAAACGAATGGAATCGCAAATTAAAACTGTGTTCAGAGCGCTCCCCTCGGCCACCTGCAAGTTCAGAGTTTGTTTCGCATGCCTATTCTATACATACAGTACTGTGTGTATAGTGAATTGTGTTTTAGGATGAAAAAACATACAGTACTATACTGACTTTATATCTTACTGTAATTAAATAGGCTTGAACCAACTTACAAACAATTCAGCATACAATCGGCCGTCTGGAACGTAACTCGGTGCAGTGTCCTTTCGTCCCCTAGCTGCAACCTCTTTCATTCCTTTTAGCTTACTTACATTCATACTCTCTCTTCCATCTGACCTTCCACCCTCTCTAACAACTGATTCCTAGTGCAACTGTAAGGTTTTCCTCCTGTTACACCTTTCAAACCCTCTTAACTGAAAGTCAGTTCCCTTTTCAGCACTGAAGGATCTCATAGGTCCCACGCTTGGCCAATGGCCTAAATTCTATATATTCTAAATATTCTCAGCAGCCTTTTTTATCCTTTGGTCAAAACTGTTGGCACTGTCTGAAATATGGTATACTTGTGCATCATTGCTTGATGATTTTAGACTTTGTAATTTGATTGCCTTGTAAGAAACTTGTGTAGTCTGAGGCCTTGGCCTTTCTGGGGTCTAAGCAGACTGCATTGTATACTTTCCAAGATCTGACAAAGGGATTGAAGTATTTTTTTTTTATAGTTGAAGAGAAAGTGGTGTCACATGGTGTGAGCATTCTGCTTTCAGCTGTGGTCCTGTCAAGCAGATACTGTAGTACTGTCAGTCAGTAATGTGCAGATTACAGTGTCTTCGATAAGAAATGGTGGGCCATGGTAAATAAAAATGGTTGACTGGAAAATTCTTGAAAGAGATTGAAGTATTTTTATCGCAAAGATGACTTCATAAAGATTATGTCTGATTTCTATGGAGTCTTTTCGAAAATTATGAATTATGTGAATATGAGTGACTGGGGAGTGTACAGTATTTGAATTCTGAATATATGAAATGTTTTCTTTTTCAAATCCGTTGCAAAAGAGATTGAAGTATTTTCGGCAAGTAGGGCTCTTCTGCCGTAAAAGAGGGCCCCTTGTGTTTCAGTCTAAAACCAGCAAGTCAAAAGACATGATGGCTTGTTTGGGGTGGAAGGCAAAAGTATGTCCTCTGTAACCCTGGTTTCATTTACCTCAGGATAAAAGTACTTATGAGATTGAAGTAATTTTTTATCAGAAGAGAGATTGAAGTATTTTTTTGGTCACATGAAAAAGAGTGTGGATGATTTTTCAAAGCTGACGAGAGTTCACAAGCGATTCGACATTTGGGAATGAAAGGGCAGTGGAGATTTGCTCCTTTACGGAAATGAAACTCGAGAATCATCAGCCTCCACTCTCGCCTGATGTTGGAAGTTGTTGCAACAAAAATCGTTTATGTGGAACAGTCTTCCTGAGGTTGTGCAGTTGGAACTTCACAAGTTCAAGCGAAGATGCAACATATTGACAGTGGACAGTGGAATTTTGTGTGGAACGCATTTTTCAATAAATCGTGGAAAATTCGGTAATTCGCAGGTTTTTTCGTCGAAAAATATTCACTGGTTACTGTATTTTCATGTTATTTTTGTGACCAGATACATTTTTTATCATAAAAAATGTATTTAGTCACAAAAATAACATGGAAATAAGTAGTTATAAGCGTTTTCAGAGGGGTTCCAATATATCACGGATTTTCAGTACTGTATTTGCAGGTGGTACTGGTACCTAACCCCTGCGAATACAGGGGCCCCACTGTACTACATAAAAAAATTCTCATTGTATTTAATAACTGAATGAAGTTTTTACCTATTTATTTATGAATTTAATTAATTTTTTTCTTTTCTAATAACTGATCTCTTCTTTCGGTATTTTCTGTTACATTCTGTTACTTCTTTTAAGTGAACACCATAATATTCTTTGGAAGCTCGAATTTCAAGTCAGTGGCCCCTTTGGTGGGCTTGTTCCATATGAATAGGGTTCTTCATCTTCTGAATAATAGTAATAATAATAATGAAAGGGCTATCTCATTTGTATGCATGTAAGATTTGGAATATGCATATTTGTACAGCTTTAAACACAAAAGAGGTGAATGTATTCATTTCTCTATTTTGCAGGATTTTCAGTAGATACATAAGGTGTACCTTTTCTGTAGCTCAGGATTGGGAAGATTACCTCAGAATTAAGTTTTCTGTTCTTTGAGTTATACTGTATATACGTGTAGTTGTTGTATAATATACAGTACTGGCAGTCCCGCTTACCGGTGGCAGTGGTTAACAGCATTCGGTTTTATGACACTTGGCTAACAACATCGTTAACTAGATTTTCAGTGCTGGTAAGCGGTTTATCGGCACCAGTAAGTGGTTTATCAGCACTGTTAAGCTGTTCATCTTCGCTTACAATATCATAAATGCCGTTTATGACCATAATTATTATGGTTTTCATGTTAACGACAATTCTTGTTGATCGGTGCTCAGCCAAACACTTATTCTGAAAAAAGTCTTCTCAATCTACAAAGATTCACGTATAGGTAATGTTTTCGTCCTGATTACCGTGCTGTCAATAGATAGTTTTGTCTTTCTTCATGTTCCGCAAACATTATGGTAACAGATCAGCTTCGACCTTTGAAACTTGAAAAAACCGCAAATTGGATGGCAAATATACAATACTTTATAATTTACTTACCAATAGTATATCAAGCTCTTAAATTAAAGCTGCGTTATGCTAGCAAATACTCAGTTCATTAAAAGCGTACGATCGTATGTTTGGAAAAATACAAATTTCTATCTAATTTGTTGAAGATATGTCGAGATGGTATAATAACCATTACATTAGTATATTAAGCCCTTAAATTTAACCCAGAACTATGTGAGTGAACACTCCGTATAAGAAAGCGTAGGTTCGTATGTTTTGGAAAAATACAAATTGTGGGAGTAAAATGTTCTAACATTAACCAGGCTAAACTACAGTCTTTTTCGCGTTCTGGAAGATGATCGAGAATTAACAGACCCCACAGTGCGGCCTGTGCTTGGACGTTCAGGAGATCAATTAAAAAATACTTGTAGTAGCAGGGGTCTTGAAATGAAGAAAGAAATCGACAGTTATGTATGGGTACGTATCTAGAAAAATCAGTCTATGCAGAGAGCTTTCAGGAATCCGTTTGATTCCCTTTATCATTGAAATGGAGAAACAAATCCACCGCTGTGTATGGGTACAGTGCGTCACTGACATGACAACACCGACTTACAGCGGATTCAATCTTATGGTGCTTTTTCGGTGCCATTAACGGCATTTTACAGCACCATAACGTGAGAAACAAATCCACAGTTATGTTGGGGTACAGTGCGTCACTGACATGGCAACACCGACTTACAGCGGATTCAATCTTATGGCCTATTTTCAGTGCCATTAACGGCATTTTACGGCGCCGTAACTTGATGTTGCATCGAGCTATGGCACTGTAAGCAGCACTAATGGCAAGAATGGGCATAAAATTAACGGGGCTTACGGTGTGTGACTTAATGTTGTGCTGATAATGTTGAAACACCAACTACGGCAGAAATCAACTTACGGTGCAGCGCTGGAACATATCCCCTGCTGTAAGTCAAGAACCTACTGTACAAATATATTTAAAAATCAGTCTCTACAGGAGAGAGCTTTGGGGAATCTGTTCGATTCCCCTTTTCAATCTCGGTGGGTTTGTTTCTCTGTTTGAGAGATCTCGCAGAGTCGATTTTATTAGTTTCATTTCTCACTCATGGGCAAAACTATTGACAGTGAAGATTAATTTAATCATTTGAAGTCAACTTTGGGAGATTTAGAAAATTTCCCAAAACATTGTAATGGGAGGGGCGGGGGGTTTCAGTTCCAGGGCCGCTCTATAAGTTGATTTCCGCCTTAAGTCGGTGTTTCACCTTTAATGGCACTTACACCGCCGTAACTTGTTATTGCACCAAGTTACGCCGCCATTAACTTAATGCCGTAACTTGATGCAACATCAAGTTACAGTGCTGTAAAATGCTGTTAATGGCGCTGGAAAAGCGCTGTAAGGTCGAATCTGCTGTAAGTCAGTGACGCACCAATCCCTTGTGTCTGATTAAGATGGAGTTTTTCTTGGAGTCTTGACTGACTATCTGTGACATAAAAAGGGGTTTGTGGCTCCCAAATGACAGAAATGGCCAGTTAAATAGTCTGTTCTTGGCCCGAGATAGGCAGTCGGAGAGAGGTGTGGACCACGTCTGTTACTGTCGTCGAACAAATCAAGATGATCGCCATTAGAAAGTTCACTTGTTCATCCCAAATTGGTTACTTTTACAGAGATATTCAGCTCAGTCTAATCTTTAAATAGTAGCTCCTTTTTTCATCAGTCCGTTTCCCATTAGAACAACTTTTAAGTTCGGCATGGCTCGCAAACGGAGCTAATTCGTTGTTGTTATTATTCAGAAGATGAAGAACCTTACTCAGAAGATGAAGAACTCTACCCATATGGAACAAGCCCACCACAGGGGCCACTGACTTGAAAGTCAAGAAGCTTCCAAAGAATATTATGATTCTTTAGAAAGAAGTAAGAGATCTCAATTATAAAAAAAGAAAAAAATTCATAAATTAAATAAATAATGTATTAAAATTAACCTTCAATTCTCACAGTACTGTAGAATATGCAGAGTATAGTTGAGCTAGTAAGGAAGAAGCCAGGGTTAATATACATCTTCAGATTGTGGTTGTAGAAAGTCAAAGCCACTCTAGTTTGAATTATGGTAAGCGCCCCGTATTCTCAGATTTCTCTGTGGACCGTATATACACATTATTTGCAGAAAATTCGCCCATTCGCAGTATTTTTCACTGAAAAACATTCACTAATTACTGTGTTTTCATATTTTCATGGCTAAATACACTTTTTGTGATGAAACTATTAAAATACTTGGGTATAAGCATTTTTAGAGGGTTTTTTGTGTTTAAACTATCAAAATATGCAGTTCTAAGTGTTTTCAGAGGGGTTTTAAGTATTCGCAGATTTTAGCTGTTCGCAGGGGGCTACAGTACGCATCCCCCGCGAATACGGGGGCTTTACTGTGTGTGGTTTTCGTTCATTTTCCGCATTTTCAGAGCATACACGTTACAGTGTTGATAACATTTTGATCTTTTTGTTAATTTATTAATTTATTTTTCTTTTAACCCTTAATGGACGGGCTAATTACATATCATGCACCCCCAGACTGGTTGAACTTTTAGGTTGTAAATTTTACCAAGTTATACATGTTTTTTTTCAAATTTATTTTATTTGTAAAATTATAATTACAACTCACACAATATCATAAGAGATAAGAAATATAATCAGTAACAAATTTTGAGCATATTTGTTGTAAAATATTTGCGTAAATTTACTGAGATCGGGAAATGCAGTTACTTTTTAATTTAGACATGTTTTTTCTAATATTTCTTTGCAAAATTACGATTATAACTGACATCATATTGTAAAAGATAAGAACTAAAGCCAGCAGCAATCCCTGGGTATATTTATGAGCAAATAAGTAAAAAGACGTCATGGGAGAGAAAGGAACAAGACCTTCCCCCTCCAAGTCAAGAACAATACTGAATTCCATGAGACTCCCACGACTGAGCTGAGCTGAGTTCTTTAGTTGCTACAATTCATTTATGAGCCATTGAAGTATTGGAAACTCTTTCCCGCTCAGTACAGCCAAATCATATGGCGCGTAGTATTAATACTCCTAAGAGGGAGCCCGTCCACCACCCAAAGCCTGTTTTAGATCCTCTGTTGAGGAGATCTGTCCATTAAGGGTTAATAAGCGAGACCTCTTATTTCTGTATTTCCTATTACCTTCTGTTACTTCTTCCTAATGAACACCTTAATATTCTTTGAAAGCTTCTTGAATTTCAAGTCAGTGCCCCCCTCGTCATCTGAATAACAATAATAATAATAATAATTTGCTGACGATACAATTAGCCGACTTGTTTGAACTTTGTAACTTATTTAAGTGGAAGTCCTGGCAAGCTCTTTGTTACTGCTGTTTGTACAGTAGGTCCTCGACTTACGGGGGCCGGGGGATCGGTTCCAGTGCTGTAAGTTGATTTCCGCCACAAGTTAGAGTTTCGCCTTTAACGGCACTTACGGCGTCGTAACTTGATGTTGCATCGAGTTACAATGCTCTTGCCATTAAAGTAAAATAAACCCCACTAATCGTGGATTTCTCTGAGGAACGTATATAAACATTATTTGCGGAAAATTCGCCCATACGCGGTATTTTTCACTGAGAAACATTCAAAAATTACTGTATTTTCATATTTTCATGACTTAATGCACTTTTTGTGATAAAACTATTAAAATACTCAGGTATAAACAGTTTCAGATTTTTTTTGTGTTTATCAAAATAGGCAGTTCTAAGTGTTTTTAGAGAGGTTTTAAGTATTCGCTGATTTTAGCTATTCGCGGTACACATCCCTCGCAAATACAGGGGTTTACCGTAGTGCCATTAACAGCACCATAACTTGATGCAACATCGTTTACGGCGCTGTAAAATGCCAATAACGACACTGAAAAAGCTTCATACGATCGAATCCACCATAAGTCAGTGACACACTGTACCTTTAGTCCTGTTGCTGCTGTTTTGTATTTTTCTTAAGTATTTAGAAAAGTTACTCGCGTCACTGCTCTTTCTTTTTTTATAACAGTTGTCTTCATTGATTAAATTAATAATTAGCCTTTAATAACAATAGCAGGATTGTGCAATAGAAGTCTGCAAGTATATAGTAAACTTATATTACTATGTAAAGTACCCCTGTAGGGAAGAAGTGCCATCAGTGGACCTCATGAGGTGCACTGCAGGCATTATTTGAGGTTCGGCCCCAACCTGCAACCCCTTTCAGTCCTTTTACTGTACCTCCTTTCATATTCTTTTTCTTCCATCTTACTTTCCACCCTCTTCTAACCATTGATTCATAGTGCAACTGCGAGGTTTTCCTCCCGTTACACCGTTCAGACCTTTTTAATGTCGATTTCTGTTTCAGCGCTGAATGGCTTCGTAGGTCCCAGCGAAATTGTATATTCTATTCTGTTTCATGTAAAATACGAAAGCAAAGACCTCCGAACACATGAACGGTTTTCCCCATCAGAGTTTTAACGTGAACGCTGATGAGGAACACCATTCAAGTGTTTTTATTACGCAAACTGTTTGTCAGAAGATTGTGAATTTCTCGACAATAGCAGTGTCTTTAATGCAAGTGAGGTTTGTTCATAGTTGTGGCCATAGGACAAGTACTGACGACACATTACCAGAGGCCTTGCAAAATTGTGTTGAATGAACCAAAGGTTCTCCTCTGTAATCCACTTTCCACAGAGTAGCGAAAGTAACAGCTGAGCTTAACAGACTTCTGCACTTATCGTCTCCATTATTATACTTATTTTTCCCTGCCTACCATTTTGGATTTTGTGCAATTTGAAATAAATCTCCTGAATTGGCTGTCGAGTGCAAGGTACAGGTTAGCGAGGCTAGGAGCTCTGCGTCGTTGCCGTCAGCCGTAAGGTAACTGGAGTGTGTTCAAGTGCAGGTTACAGCATAGGGTCTTTGCTGCTTGACTTTGTCACTCACCAGAAAGAGAGAAAGGTCCCCAAATATGTCTGTTCAGTTGAGGTCCCACTGAAATCATAGACATTCAAACAGTATTGTCCCTTGTTCTTTCTAATTTCCCCTTCCGTTACTCTTTGTTCTGACTCGCTTTCCCCTTCCATTAAGTCACTGTTCTTTATTCTGTCTGTAGGTTGGAATTTTGTTTCCCCTTCCAAGTTTATTCTGTCTCTTTTTTTTCCATTTCTACAGTATTGTCATTTATTGTCTCGTTTTCCCCTTACATTACTCTACAGTAGTGTCATTTATTCCGTCTCCTTTTCCCCTTCCGTTACTCTAGAGTAGTGTCATTTATTCTATCATGTTTTCCCCTTGTCCTCTTGTTCATTTATTCTGTCTCGTGTTCCCCTTCCGTAACTCTACAGTATCATCATTTGTTGTGTCTCATTTTCCCCTTCCATAACTCTGCAGTATTGTCATTTACTCTGTCTCATTTTCCCCTTCCGTTACTCTACAGTATTGTCATTTATTTTGTCTCATTTTCCCCTTCCATTCTCAGTATTGTCCCCTTCCATTTTCCCCTTCTGTTTATGTCATTTATTTTGTCTCATTTTCCCCTTACAGTATCATCATTTATTGTGTCTCGTTTTCCCCTTCCATTACTCTAGAGTAGTGTCATTTATTCTATCTTGTTTTCCCCTTCCATTACTCTGCAGTATTGTCATTTATTCTCTCTCATTTTCCCCTTCCATTACTCTACATTATTGTCATTTATTGTCTCATTTTCCCCTTCTGTTACTCTGCACATTGTCATTTATTCTGTCTCATTTTTTATTCCATCGTCATTTATTTCTCTCCTTTTCCCTTCCACTACTCTACAGTACAAAGCAAATATTCAGTAACAGCAGAAACAAGCCTAGGCTAACAGGGACCGCGAGGGTTGTCGAAGAGCGTAACAGAGGCCCCTGAGCGAACAAGGGGTTGAAAACGGTAGTGGAGTAGAGTATGGTAAATTCGATGCAGCATTATTTAAGAAATATAGTTATTATCGTCTCTTTCGGATGATCTTTGCTGGGTATTTTGATCCTTGGCAGTTTCTCCCGTAGATTCCTAACGTGACGCGTAAACGACTTTTATGCCACAGTACAGACACCACCCTACTTAGGAACATTCAGCTTGACAAACGTTCAGAGAGACGGACAAACGGGATTGTAAATTAAAATTGCGTTCGTGCCACCCGTAAGTTAGATTTTGGTTTGCGCGCGTGTCCTGTACATACAGTACTGTATGTACTCAGTATTATGTTTTATGATGAAAAAATGTACAGTACTATATTGATTTTATATCGTACTGTACTTAAATAGTCATGAAGAGTACAGCAACCAACTCACAAACAATTCATCGTACAAACGGCTGCCTGGACTGTAGCTTGTTTGTAGGTAGGATGGTGTCTGTATTTTGTAATTACAACTATGTGTTGGGGATTCGTAACTTGTTGCCACCGTAATTCCTTTAAAAACAGTTACTTGTAAGGTGTTACCTTAGGTAAAGTTAAAGTTAATGAGGAAGGAGGTACAAAATAACATTGACAGCTCCTTCTTCGTTCATCACAATGAATACCAGTTGTAATACCAGAAAAAGGGTACAGCGAATCTCAGAAATGTAAGTTTGAAATCCTTGAAACCATGTATTATTCTAAAGATAAAAAGTGGCAACTGGTGTAGTTGTTTTTTATTCATTGGGATTGCCAATTCAGAGAGCTCGTTTTTGACATTTCTGCTCACAGCAACCTTTTAGGATGTCAATGAAAGAAATAACTTGAATTAACGACTGTAGCGTAAGTTGCGAGGCCGCCACCATTTTTGTATGCTAGACATTATCTATTTCCTCACCTTTTAAAAAAACTACGGTAGGTTGAAACGTGACCAAAGAGAAAGAAAGGTCAGTAATAAAAGTTAGCAGCAGCCAGGTTCATGTATCACACGATCTCAGTCAGAGCTCCGCTCAGATATATAGGTCAGTCAGTGTTATCAAGTCAATTGTCCATAATGCTAATTTTGAATCCCATAGTGTGATATCAAGTTGCCAGATCGGCCTGTGTAGGGTGTTGGTGATTGTAATGACTTTCTTGAACTTAGCAGAGACTTTCAGATGAATGAGAAACGGTTTGTCTATCCTACAGCAGCAACAAGCAAAGAACAAGAGGGTGGTCGAGGAAGAGAACCTTCAGAAGAAGCTGAAGACGTCTTAGTGATAGGAACTGACGCCGAGAACGTCCCTCCGATGTCTTCGTGCCTGACGCAAGAGCCACGGAGCCACAAAAATGTGTGACGTTCTCTGACGTTCGCGTGACGGCTTTCTCGTCTCGCGCTGTACGTTCTTGAAGAGCTGCTGGATGGGTGGCTTTCCGAAGTGCGACAGTATGCTGTCAGTGTGTTGTGCCTTTTCAAGATATAAATGTAGCTGTAAGGAGGCATCTGTGAAAGTTTGAAACATTTGTAAAATAAGAGTGATGATCCCTTATTTAGGTTTGAGCTAAGTACAGTACGTTACCAGAACTTAGGAAAACATCCCAGATTACCAAACCTGACACTTGTGTAGGGATGCGGCTTAGAGTTGCCCATATCATAGGTACTTTTAGTGTCAGAGTTATACTGTCAGACCCATAATATTGAACAATGGCGCTCCTCAGTGCACATCTTTGCAGTGAAATGTTTGAAGTGGGCCTCAACAGTTTCCGATTGTAACCAGACTACATTCTAACAGATTTGTAATGGAAGACTCTTGTGCTTTGAGTGACAGATAGTTTGGGAACTACTCTGTACCTCTGGATGAATTGACATGGGAAAAACGCCTGTTTTTATAATTTTTTTTATGTCAATAACATCAGTCATGTGTAGTGAAGTATTTCATTTAGTCAGCGTTTGGGTTGGAGAAAGTCATTTTGCCTGTGTGTCAGAACCTAGTGGCCTTGAATCGTGTATGTGTGTATGTTTGTGGATGCTTTGTTTGTATGTAGAAATTAAACCCTCATGCTGTTTTAATATCCTTTTGCAACTAAGATGCAAGGGATATGATGTGTTTGCAACTAAGATGCAATGGATACGGTGTGTACAGCCGTTTGTTCTCGAGAGCGTTGCTACAGAGGCATGAGCTTGTTGATTTTGAAAACACCAAGGTCTAAGATGACAGTAGATTGGACACCATATAGGAATACAATTTGACCATTTGACCCATATAAATGCCAAGTGGGTAGAGGAAGAAGATTGATAGATAGAATATAGAATTTAGGTGAAAGACCAATCGCTGGGACCTATGAGGTCATTCAGCGCCGAAAGGGAAATTGAGAGTAAGAAGGTTTGAAAGATGTAACGGCAGAGGAAAACCTCAAAGCAGTTGCACTATGCAGCAACTGTTAGGAGAGGGAGGCAAGTAAAATGGAAGAAAGAGAATATGAAAGGAGGTACAGTAAAAGGAATGAAAGGGGTTGTAGCTGCTAGGGCCCGAAGGGCCGCTGCAAAGACCCTTAAGTAATGCCTACAGTGCATCATGTGAAGTTTACTGACAGTGCTAACCCCCAAAAGAACCACATTCATCATGGAGTCAAAGGAGGTAAATAATTCTTATTGCAAGGATATGCCCTCACTGTTTTTATAGGGTTTATTCTCCCACAGGAAATTTTCGTAGGAGGCTCGAAACCCCAAGCATAAATACTTAGTGATGGGGCTACTGCCATGCACGGTAAGATGCGCAGTGGAAATTTAGATGCTTGTGGTGTTCCAGTGTCAGACGTAGAGAAACGGAATATCTGTTAACCGAAAACACGTGTGGTTCAGATCAAGAAGCACATCTGCTTTTTTTTAAATTTTTTTCTAGAGGGACTATTATTTGAACAGCCTCACGGCATAAAGTGCAGCGAATAGCATGTACGCACCAACTATTAGATTGAAAAATGAAAGTTGCGAAGACCAAAACTTCGAAATATGTCTTTTTGATGTGACAGGTCTCTCTTGTATCATCTACTCGTAGAAGTTGAAATTGATACGGATGATGATGTTACGTTATTGATGCAGGTTCTTTGAGCAATCTTGTAATATAAGTCTCACAGTTCAGTTTTGGGACACTGCCTGACAATTGCTGGCTGATGGTAGATTAGGGGATAATGCCATCAGTGCATCTCATGCGGTGCGCTGTAGGCATTACGTAAGGTTCTTTGCAGCATCCCTTCAGCCCCTAGCTGCAACCCCTTTCATTCCTTTTACTGTACCTCTGTTAATATTCTCTTTCTTCCATCATTCCACCCATCATTCCACCCTCTCCTAACACTTGATTCTTAGTGCATCTGCGAGGATTTTTCCCCGTTACACCTCGCAAACATTTTTACCCTCAATATCTGTTTCAGCATTGGGGCCCTTGGCCTAAATTACATTACAGTACAGGTTTATTCTTTCTCATAGGGTCTCTAGGAGTCTCGGATATTTGAAGATCAGAGAGTCACTGGCTCAGTTAGTGTTCCAACATTATTCAGTGATGAATTCGCAGACAACAGGCACTTTGCTTGCCCTTTCTAAGGCCATTCAAGTTTTTGTTTTCTTTTTCCTTTCTTTCTCACGTGTGTTTTTGTTCCCCAGAAGTCAGTCATCTCCCAAGAGAAGTTTTTCAGCGACCCATTCTCGTGTTCACTCTCCCCTTCTCAGTTGGTCCTGTCCTCGTTAAACCCCTTTTACAGCGCCTCCATCCGTATTCTCTTTCTCAGATCTTACTTTCCACCCTCTTCTGACAATCGTGTCATACTGCGCCTGCGAGGCTTCCCTCCTGTTTGTTGCACCTTTCGACCTTTTTACTGAATGACCTCATAGATCCCAGCATTTGGCCTTTGGCCTAAATTCTGTATTCTGATTACTAAAGTTCTTTGCCTTTCAGCCATTCCTTAGCCACTCTGGAGTCCATCTCACACTTCTCTTCTGTGAAGTCTTTCAGATCTTGAGAACATATTTAAATGGGAGTTTTATAACGGTGAGGTTATCCAGCAGACTCTTAGTTCTGATCGACCGAGCCCGATTCAACTTAGGTTTACGTGAGAGGTCTTAGGGAAATGTTGTTTCATTTCCATGCTTGCAGGTTATGATGTAGAGGTTGTTTTTAATTTGTCTCATCTTTGAGCTTAGAATACGCCTTATGTTTGTTATGATCCGTCTGTAGGTTCACTTTTTGCACTTATTGCAAGTGTCATAAGTCAAAAGATTTTTTGGGGATGAAGGCATCCTATTTGCAACGCCTGCCAGACCCTCTAATTTTCTTTCATTCGCCAGCAGCGTTTTCAGAGGCTGTTTCTTTCCCCTTTTTTGCCAGACTTTGGGAGTTTTCGTTACCCATGATTCCTGTAATTTCTCGTCTTTTTCTTTTTAATATTCCTGAGCTGCGTAAAAGCGTTAGGAAGTACAGTAGTCCTGCAGCCAACTTCTACCTTGAGAAAACTTAATATCTTTCTACAGTGATATAGTTCTTCATTGGAGGGGTGGGTAGAGCACTCGGCTAGCACGCTGTTGGCCTAGCGTTCGACTCTCCGACCGGCCAGTGAAGAGTCAGAGGAATTTATTTCTGGTGATAGAATTCATTTCTCATCATAATGTGGTTTGGATTCCACAATAAGCTGTAGGTCCCGTTGCTAGGTAACCAGTTGGTTCTTAGCCGCGTAAAATAAATCTAATCCTTCGGGCCAGCCTTAGGAGAGCTGTTAATCAGGTCCTCAGTGGTCTGGTTAAACTAAAGTATACTTAACTTCAACAGTGAAATGAAAGCGTTCTTCGTAACTAATTGCATGCTGAAAATCTGTAAGAACTTCATTTCAATTGCACATCAGTGGTGGAGCGTGATTTGATCCAGGTGCATAAAAGGAGACCTCGTATCTCTTTAATTGAGGCTCAGCAGGATTCTGTAATGGTGGAGATTTGATACCACAGCCATCGTTTTCAGTGTCGTGATTTGTCGTTGAAATGAAGTCCTTTCAGAAAATAAATTCTTGCTCTTTCGGTGAGCTTTAGCAGAATTCAGTCAGTTGAGGCTATAAAGATGTAACACTACATGGAATTGGAATGCAAGATGTAAGCCAGAGGCCAAGCGTTGGGACCTGTGAGGTCATTCAGCGCTGAAAGGGAAGTTGAGAGTAAAAAGGTCTTGTGGTTGCACCGTGAAACAATTGTTAGGAGAGGGTGGAAGGAAGAGAATATGAATGGAGGTACAGTAAAAGGAATGAAAGGGGTTGCATCTAGGGGCTGAAACGGCGCTGCAAAGAACCTTGAATAATGCCTACAGTGCAATCTGTGAGGTGCACTGACGGCATGTACCGCCCCTAGTTTTATAAGACATTGTTTTAGCCACTACACATTTGTGTGCATGTATATATATAGTTTGGTGTTCCATGTTTTGACCTAATTGGTAATATTGTATATTTAATAAAATATTCTAGAATGGAAGTGTGCAATTTCCCACATTTTAAAAAAGCGAAATTGATGCTTCATGTAGGCATTCAACTGTGATCCTGTTAAGTTTGTGGCTCGATTGTGTTGTGGGTGCGAGTGAGAGTGTTGCGTCATCTTATTTTTGTATTTTTGTACAAATACAGTTTTTTTCAGGAAAAGGTCGTTTTGTAACCTCTGAGCAGGGTTCAAAAATTGTTTGAGAATTATCGGGAGATGTAACCGTAGGTCAGTTTTTGATTTAGAAATGTTCCTTGCTGAGATTATTGTACGAAGTGAATGTCTTCGTTCGGCTGTGACCTTGGCATTGTCGAGTTGAACAGATGGTAAACTGGGCTTTGGCAGTGATAAGAAGAGGTAAGTTTTTCATTTCAGTATTTCAACAACTGTACTTTAAGGCTAAAAAATATTCAAGATTCGTAAGACACCATGCAATAAGGAATGGTTCAAGTTGAATTGTATTTTTTGTCCCTAGGTAATTTAATGTTCATGTTTACAGTAGCAGAATTGCATTGATCCCCGAGAGCAACCAGGTTCGCGGAATAGCAGCACCAACGTGCAGTCGTAAATGCTTTGCCTCGCTGCTTCGCTGTCGAACTTCTCGATTCCAGAAATCTTTTATACCTCACACCTTTGAACTGTGGAACAGTCTCCCTGAGGATTTTGTGCAATTGGAACCTTGGAAGTTTAAGCTAAAATGCAATGCGTTACTACTCCAAAGCAGTTCTCCTTGTATTTGATCATTTGCATATTCTTTTATCTATTTATTTTTTCTTATTGGTAATCAATCTCCTCTTTCTGTATTTCCTAATTCCGTGTCACTTCTTTCAGATGAACACCGTATTCATGAAAGCCTGAATTTCAAGTCAGTGGTCCCTTTGGTGGGCTTGTTCCATACGAATAGAGTTCATCTACTTAATACAGTAACCCTCCCCTGTATTCGCGTTCTCACGATTTCGTGGACTCACGCATTCGCAGGTTTCTCTGTGGAACATATCTACCCATTGTTTGCGGGAAATTCGCCCATTCGCAGTATTTTTCACTGAGAAATATTCACTAATTGTTGTATTTTCATATAATTTTCATGAATAAATGCACTTTTTGTGATAAAACTATTAAAATACTCGGGTATAAGCATTTTTTACAGCGTTTCTCGTGTTAAAACTATCAAAATGGGCACCTCTAAGTGTTTTTAGAGGGGTTTTAAGTATTTGCAGATTTTAGCTATTTGCGGGACAGGGGGTGGTGTGCGGTACGCATCCCCTGCGAATACGGGAGGTTCACTGTAATAATTTTGTTTCATGGCCCTAAAAGATGTTGCTGAGATTTTCAGTGGCCCCTTGTGCCTTCATTTCCAGACCAGAGTTTGTTCTTGCATGGTATATTACAAGGAGGAGGGCCTTATGCCTTCGCTTTCAACTATTCTTCATGACTTTTATGTAATTTGGCATGACCAGAAACATGTTTTCAGTATTTTGCTGTAACCAGGAAGTCTTCATTAAGCCTGGAAAACTGTAGAAGGGGATTACCAAACTCTCTGCTCTATTGCTGATAAAAATTTCCTTGTCAATTTGTTTATGGCAGGGCTATTTAATCTTGGCAGGATGTATCTTCGACATTATGGTGTTGGGTTTTTCTGCAGAGGTTTACGAACTTGAGTTGTGGAAAACCAGGGTTAAAGCATAGACGCTACCCTGCTTACGAACATTCGACTTACAAATATTCAGATACAAACAAATGGGATTGCAAATTAAAATTGTGCTCAGAGCGGTCCCCTTTGCCACCCACAGGTTCAAATTTTGTTTTGCGTGCCTCTTCTTACCTCTCTTGATAGCTCAGTGGTAATGTCGACTGGAGTTGCTGGGTAAGTGCTGTGTCGAGGGATCGCGACCCGGCAGTACCAATCCATTTGTCACTTATAAATTCCCCTTCGGTGATAATTCTCCACTGGAGATTTTTCCGAGGTAGTGTGAATTTGATATTAAGCGACATTTGTAGCCTCATGATTGTATATAAATCACGGTGTGATAAAAAATTTCACAGTACTGTATGTGCAGTGTATTGTTTTAGGATGAATAAACGTACAGTGCTGTATCGACCTTATATCACGCTGTACTTAAACGGGCGTGAAGAGTACAGTGACCAACTTACAAACAATTCAACATACGAACGGCTGTCAGGAACATGCCTCGTTTGCAAGTAGGGTGGTGTCTGTATAATGAACTGATGTTCTTGTCAAGATCTATCCCAGATAGTGGATGGCACCGTGTCAATTCTTAACGAAGGGAAAACCCATACAATTTCTACATTCTTCTAAATCATTATTACACTGACAAAGATTAGTTGTGCCGTTTTGAAGGGCCAGTTGGAGAGAGAAAGAGAGGCCTGAAAACATTGCCATAAAGTAAATCAGTAATGTAATCCATTAAAGCCATTGGTCGAAGAGGAGGTCAGCCCAGCTTTAGAAGCCAGAATTGAAGTTGATTATAAGCGCTGGTAATTAAAGTGAGCATCCTGGCTTTGAAAACCATTGACAGGAATTGCTAAAATACTGTGGGGGTATTTTTGTATAAAAATGAACTAAGGTAGTGGTCTGTTATCCAGTATTATGTTTCTTAATGCAGTGACATTATTTGTGGCTGTTAAATATTCATTCCCCTCATTGCCTGAGTTGTTAATTACAGGTGTGTGTGTGTGTGGTTTTCAAATCTTCAATATAGTGCTGTTGATTACTTAACTGTCATGAACATAGGTTACGTATTTATTTTGTAAATAATGACAAAGAACAAAATGCCAGAAATTCATGCATGCACTGATATACTTGAGATATTATAGGTATTATTGTAGATATTATTACAGGTAGTATGCTGAATGAGCAGATTGCAGCTTTTTAAAAATGCAAGGGATTTGTGGTCAGGACTGATAGAGAACAGAATATAGAATTTAGGCCAAAGGCCAAGCGCTGGGACCTGTGAGGGTATTCAATGATGAAAGGGAAATTAACAGTCATATGGTTTGAAAGGTGCAACAGGAGGAAAACCTCGCAGTTGCCCGACAAAACCGTCGTTAGAGTGAGTGCAAAGTCGAGACTGACCATTTGAGAGCATTTCAGAATTGTTTGTACTGTAGCGTGATGCATTTTTCCCCAAACAGGAGGTGGAAGAGGATGAAGACGAAGAGGAGGGAGATGGTCCCTCAGCCAGTACAGGAATGGGTTCGTGGAAGTCCGTGTCGGGAAGGCGGCGGAAAGAATTGTACCAGCCGTACGCAAACCCACGTCAGCAGTTCGAGGAGGAACCGGTGCCCATGGGAGGCAGGTCATTCGAGAGGGGGTACGGCGAGGGAATTCCTCTTATGGTGGCCAGACAGATGCGAGGCGGTGGGTACACCAGGGATGCCTCCCTCATGGGGGCCGGGCCAGCAATGGCAGGTAGTCTCATGGGCAACTACCCCAGCGAGGAGAGGTTTTACGAGAGGAGGACACAGCAGACGCAGCCCTCGGATTTCAACAGGTTCTACAACGACGTTCCGAATGCTCCGGGCGCCTCGAACAGGATCTTCGACCGGCTAGGGACCAACTACAACCAGCTGGGCGACAGGCGAGACGCCTACGACAGGCGGGACCCGTACGACCGGCGCGATCCATACGACAGGCGGCCTGCGGATCCGTATCGGCTCAGCAGAGACGATTACGAGTACGACATGATACCCCCCCGTCGCACAGGACTGGACATGTTCAGGAGGGACAACAGAGGCCCTAGGTACTGATTGCCAGTTTGAGTGTCAAAGTTTTAGGGTTAATGCAACTCCGATGATTTTGCATCCTTCCCTTCGTCTCGGACAGAGGAACATATCGATCGAGCGGAAGCCTTGTGTGAACAGTTTCTTATTAAATGTGAATGACTATAATCTTTTTACTGTAAGGAACACTAATATGGACTCAAGTCATTCCACCTGTAAGGTATAATTATTTTTAAGAGTAAACTCGTAGGGAATGAAAATGATTTCCTGAGAGGATGAAGAGCTCTGACCATTACGCAGGACCACAGAGCAACTTGGGGATGTCTTCATCCCCAGTGATGGCAGGCCATAGGCCTGATCCGTTTTTCTTTATTTTGGTTTCTTTTCTTTCTCTGACAAAAAAGACATTGTTTTTCAAGGGCGACTGATGTGATGTATGTTTTTCAAGGGCTACTGATGTGATGTTATCATTAGGTAACAGCAACTATAGCATCTGTACACGTGCAAGATTGTATTTTGACCTTCAAATAGGTTATGGTGAATCAGATGTCTTATTTTAATGCTGAAAAAATCAGATGTTTTATTTTAATGCTGAAAAAATCAGATGTTTTATTTTAATGCTGAAAAAGGTGAACAATTGTCAGGCTTAGTAATAGCACCAGCCCTCTCTTTGTCTATGCTCTGTCGGTCTTGAAATGCCAAGGTTACATGTACGTCACATCGGCACTGTTGTACCCAGTGTAAAAGTATTTACAAATAAAGTAAGTCTCCTTCAAAACAATTTGCCTGTGTTGTGTCATCCCTATCTTTGCGAAGAAAGTCCACGGTGTACTGCCAAGATTCTTTTTATTACAAATGGTACAAATGTTAAAAACTTATCACAGATGTTCAATACTTTTCAACTTAACAGAATCATGTAGTACCTACAGTATGAATAGCTCCGTACTTTGCGTAACTGGTCCCTTATAAAACTGAAAAAAAAATTTAACCTGAGTTTGAGAAACCTCAATTTGGGAAGGCTACAAAAAATATGTATTTTGTAAAACACAAAACCATCATTTAAAAAAAAGGTTCTCAACTGGGGGTCCCTGGACCACAAGGGGTCCGTGACTGTAGAGTAGGAGTAGTTTCACGGACCCCCAGTTGAGAACCACTGAATTTAAAAAATATTCATATCTTGAGTCTTGAAATGAAGAAATGAAATGAATCCACAGTTATGTATGGGTACAAGTAGTTTTAATGATCAATCTCCACAGATAACTTTTGGGAATCTGTTTGATTCCCCTTTTCATTCGAGATTGAAAAAGGGAATTGAACTGATTCCCGAAAGCTTTCCGCAGATTCCCGAAAGCTCTCTTCTGTAGAGAATAATTTCCAAATACATGTACCCACACACAACTGTCGATTTGTTTCTCCAAATCCACCGTTGAAAAACTTTGAAATTTCTGTTAGGGAAGTGAAACCATTCATTCCACGTGTTCCAGAATGCCCTGTCGTATGAGGTGCTGACAGTGAGCCATCAGAAGATAGTGTGTTGTGTTTTTCTGTAAGACCACCGTGTCCCCTTCTTCGATTTCAAATTCCCCGTAGTCCTGGAGGCAACGGACCTGAAAAAGAAAAGCTTATTAGAAGAAATATTCACCAAAGAAAGACCGAACAAGGTTCACTCACAGCGGCCAACAGTCGCCCGAGTACAGACGTTTTAGAGTGATTGCTTATAATTACATTATCTCCTGGCGTATAACCCTGAAAGGGGGTAGTGCTGTTAAGTGCACCTCATGCAGTGCACTGTAGGCACTACTTGATGTTCTTAGCAACGTCCCTTCCTTAGGCCCAGGCTGCAACCCTATTCAATCCTTTAACTGCACCTCTTTTCATATTCTCTTTCTTCCATCTTACTTTCCACCCTCTCCTAACTGCGAGGTTTTCCACCTGTTACCCTTTTACCCCTTTCAGACCTCTTTACTGTCAATTTCCATTCCAGGGCTGAATGATGCCGAAATTCTATATATTCTATTCGATTCCCGGGAAATAAACACACTTCAAGTTTTGAAATCACAGAGGGAAACGAGCAACTGCTTCGCAGTTACCAGCCGACTCGTATCAAAGGTAACAAAACGTAGCAGAGGCTGTTTACCTGAAAATTAAGCCAAACAATATTTACACAACCAAAACCCTCGCCAAGGAAAATTGTTGGTGTGGCAAGAGACACGTGGAGCTACTGAAAGGACAATGAACAGCTCTGTACAAAATAAACATGACAGGACTCTGTAAAACAATATAATTATGATGTTTACTTCAAACTGAATTTTGATCTGAAAACCAGAAGCCAAAAATATAGCAACGCCTTAACTCAGGAGACTCGAGCGCTTCCCAGCTATCGTGTTTCAGTTATTTAGACACTGCCATTTTAGACGTGATACTGGAACTCGAATATAAAATTTACGTCAAGGGTCGAGCACCGAGACCTATGAGGTCACTCAACACTGGGAATAATGTTGAAACAATTGGTAGGGGATGGTGGAGAGTAAGACTGGAAAATAGAGAATATGAACCGAGGTACAGTAAGAGGAATGTAAGGGTTGCAGCTGGGAGCTGAAACGACTGCAACGAACCTTAAGAAATGCCTACCGTGCACCATGTGAGGTACACTGTACTGTACCAAAACAACTTGATCGTCATGACCCTGACTGCGCTTCGAAGAACGCAAGTTTACCTCGGTGTGGAAATTCTCTTACGTCAGCGTATAAGTTCTTTTACCTCAATGTAGAGATTCTTCGGGGGCTTTATGTCTTGCGTGAGGTCTAATCCGCAACCTTCCCCGAGGGACCTCATGTAGCTTGCTAGATTTTTGTTGTATTTATTAAACCACTGAATCTGAAAGAAAGATAAAAAGCACCCATTAAAACTCCCACACAGTGAATTCGGAGACGTCTTCGTTCAAGCTTAATCGCACCCAGTTATTGTTTACTGTTGTTGACTTTATGGGAAGTTCCTCACTGGACAGGTGGGTACCGTTCTCAGCTAGCACTCGCTGGCCCCGTGTTCGCTTCTCCGACCGGCCAGTGAAGAATTAGAGGAATTTATTTCTGGTGACAGAAATTCACTTCTCGTTATAATGTGGTTTGGATTCCACAATAAGCTGTAGGTCCCGTTGCCAGGTAACCAATTGGTTCTTAGCCACGTAAAATAAATCTGATCTTTGGGCCAGCCCTAGGAGAGCTGTTAATCAGCTCAGTGGTCTGGTTAAACTAAGGTATACTTATTTGACATTATGAGGACATTTGCCCTCTTAACCCATTATATCCCAGCGTCCTCATTTGAGGACATTTCAAGATTTGTTTTACCTCTTTTTATCAATTTATCACATTTGAATAAATGCATGCATTATTTATTTCATATTGCACCCCATGACATTTTGTTTATTAGTATTAAGAACTTTACAAGACTTTTATGAACAACCAAAGTTGTACAAAAATGTGCTCTTATCCTATCGTAATTTCGAGTAATTTTTTCCAAGTTATTTTAACTAATATATAATGAATTTCCCAAAGTATAGTAAATTAATCTATTACCCAAGCATTTTAAGTATAAACTGTCAATTATAAATCAGAGGAAGTTGTTCATTATCAACTTTGAAAATTGTGTCCTCAAATGAGGACGCTGGGATGAAGCATTATAAATCCTGATCAAACCTGTCGAAGTACGCTGGACGTGAACGTACCGGCCTACCTCTAAAAAGTTGTTTTGAAGTGAAATAGAGAGGACAAACATTCCAGGACAATTTGAAGAAAATGAAGGAAGACTTGGATCACCTAACACCTCTGGGAATTATATGAAACAATAACGTCCCCAGATATTTATGATCACATTGTGAAGGAAACTGTTCGTCATGCCGCGGCCAGCAGAAACAAACTGGATTTTGTGTTCAGCGTAGGTGAATTGAAATCTCTGACAGGAATTCTTCTTTTGTCAAATTACCACAAATTACCATCGGAGAGGCATTGTTGGTCAAAAGATGAAGACCTGGGTGTCTCTATTGTAAAAAAAAAAAGAGCAATGTCTCGGAATAAATGTCAAGGTCGGAAGAGTGTTGTGCATTTCTGTGATAATGCAGATGCAGAAAATATCAAAGGGGATAAAGGATTCAAAGTAAGAAGCCTGATTTCGAAGCTTCAGAAATCATTTGTTCAATACGGAGTATTTGAGGAACGCATTAGTTAGTGTTGACGAAACGATGGTAAAATATTATGGGCATAACTCCCTGAAGCTGTGGTAAGAATCCTCAACTCGATAAGAATGATGAAAGGAAGCGTTCCTCAACCAAATGTAATTTTCGACTATAATAAATGTATGGGTGGTGTAGATCACCATGATTGGTTAGTGGGGAAATATTCTGTTTCTATTCGAGGAAAGAAATGGTATTGGCCTTTATTCATCAGAATGAGAGATACGGCAGTTGTGAACTCATGGATCATTTATAAATTGCTGCACCAAGGACATGGTTTCACACATCTGAATCTACTAGATTTCAAAAGGGCAATTTCTGTAGCTTATCTGAAGTTGGCTTGCATGGAAGGCTCAGTAGGAAGACCCTGTGGTACCTTACACTCGCGCACACATTTTGCTGATGTTCGTTATGATGGTAAAGATCATTTTATTGAAAAGCGCAACAATCAGCAGAGGCGTACGAACAAACCATGTACAGCAAAACCAAGAACCTTTTGCTCTAAATGCAATGTGACTCTTTGTACTGAATGTTTCAGCGCTTATCATAAAAGAAAATAAGATTGTCAGGTACAACAATAAAAGAAAGTACATTTAGTTTATGAAATTAAATTTTTTTTCAGCTAGAACTTGGGTGGGAATTCATAACATTTAAGTAAGAATGACAATATGGAACTGTTTATCTTTATCTGAAAAGATAATACTTTACTTAACAAACATGAACATAAAACCCATTGTCCCAGCGTCCTCATTTGAGGACCGCTTACTGTAAGCTTACCCTCAGAAATAGATTTTTTCTTTCTACTTCATATGTTTTCTTGACCCTTAAATATATATTATTTAGCAAAAAATCCCAGAAATTCAAAAAATACAAAAGTTGGGATGTAATGGGTTAATGCTTACCTCAGGTTCGCACAAGGTCGCACGAATGTTGGTCGGAAGGATGCTCCCAAACTCCCACCTCATGTCACGAATCCGCTCTAATCTGTGGTACCTGCAATGAGGAGTCGTTTTACGTGGAATTTGAATTACCCTGACTGTCACATTAACTTCAATACAGACACCACCCTCCTTACGAACTTCCAAGAGATACCATGCAAACAAATGGGATCGCAATTTACAATTGTGTTCAGAGCGCTCCCATTTGCCACCCGTGAGTTCAGAGTTTGTTTTGAGCACCTATTCTGTACATACAGTGCTGTATAAGCCAATCCCACAGGAAAATGACAGGCAGAAGTTCAGTACCGAGCGCTTTCACATTCATTAACACATCGTCCGGGCACAAATGAGACGCACGTGAAAAGAAGGTTACAGAGTGAACAAAAGAATAAGAATACCAGATGGTCAATTGTCACAGGGTTTATTACCCTTTGACAACTGACCATCCGGTATTCTTGTTCTTTTTTGTTATTTTGTAACCTTCTTTTCATCTGCGCCTCATTTGTGCCCAGACGATGCGTTGGTAAACGTGAAAGCGCTCGGTACTGAACTTCTGCCTGTCATTTTTCCTGTGGGATTCGCTTATACACTGAAGTCACGTGCATCTACCGTGACGTTTTAAGCACAGTGCTGTATGGAGAGTGTATTGTGTTTTAGGATGAAAAAATGTACAGCAATGTACTGACTTTATATCCTACTGTACTTGTATAGCATTGAGAGGACAGTAACCAACTTACAAACAATTCACCAGACAAACGGCTGTCCGGAACGCAACTCGTTCGCAAGTAGGTTGGTGTCCGTACACATCAACATCAGCAATGAATAAAATTCAACGCAGGGGTTCTTAAGTGTCAAAGTATCTAGGAATTATAGTTCTTAAGGACAACAAAGCTGAACCTGCGTCAAAAAGAAGTTGGACCGAGGGTACTTTCGCTTCAAACCAGACTTTACTTTACACTTAGCATTCAGTGTAAAAAGAGATATCTAAAAATTACACCTGAAACAGTTGCATGGGGAAAAAGTAACCTTTATTATTACTATTATTATTCAGAAGATGAACCCTATTCATATGTTATAAGCCCACCAAAGGGGCCACTGACTTGAAATTCAAGCTTCCAAAGAATGTTAAGGTGTTCATTCAAAAGTAGCAGCAGAAGGTAATGGAAAACACAGAAAGAGACCAGTTATTAGAAAACGGATAAATTAACATATTAATAAATAAACAAAAATGGAAGTCAATCATTAAAATATAACGAGAACAGTATTAGGCAGCAACGCATTGCATCTTTGCTTGAACTTCCGAAGAAGTTCAAATTGCACGACTTCCTCAGCGGGGAGGACCTCTGGAACTGAGAAATTCTACAGTGAGGCACATTTACCGCACATTATTGCTGCTGTTCAGCAAATAGGGTTGCCCTCGTCAGGAAAAGGGGGTCAGGGATCAACTGTGAATACAGTAATCCCCCGTATTCGCATTCTCACGATTCGCGGACTCGTGCATTCGTGGGTTTCTCTGTGGAACATATCTACCCATTATTTGCAGAAAATTCGCCCATTCGCGGTATTTTTCACCGAGAAATCTTCACTAATTACTGTATTTTCATATCATTTTCATGAATAAATGCACTTTTTGTGATAAAACAATTAAAATACTAAGTTATAAGCATTTTTACAGGGTTTTCCTTGTGTTTAAACTATCAAAATGGGCAGTTCTAAGTGTTTTTAGAGCGGTTTTAAGTATTCGGGGATTTTAGCTATTCGGCGGGGGATGAAAGATCTCTATTAAAATACAACTTACGAAAAAGTGACAGACGATACCATCCGTCGATGGTCCAAGTCATATCTGCTAATATCAGGAAAAGATAATAACACAGTGATACTTACAAATAGGCGAGGAGGCATCTCTTATTCCGTTCCAACGCAGCGTGTCTCAGGTGGACGCCAGAGAAGTACTTCACGTCTCCTGCCACGGTGGCGTTGCTGGAAAACAACCGCAAATGCTGTCAGATCCAACACATCGCAATTCTACCACTCGGTCGCTGACTTGTAAAACAACCTGACATGCCTCGTGCAGTTTAAAATGTGGAGAAAAACTTTCAAATATAATAACCATGTTTATCATAATTTCTATTTCTTATTAAAATGGAACAGAATATAGAATTTGGGCCAAAGGCCAAGCGCTGGGACCTACGAGGTCATTCACAGCTGGAAAGGAAATTGTGAGTAGGTAGGTGAATGTCTAACAGGAAAACCTCGCAGTTGAGCTGTGAAACAATTGTCAGACGATGGTGGAAAGTCAGATGGAAGAAAGAAAATATGAACGGAGGTACAGTAAAAGGAATGAAAGAGGTTTCAGTTAGGGGCTGAAGGGATGCCTACTAACGACACTAACCCCCTAAGGGGAATTCATATCAATTCTACTAGCCAACGGTCAACTTTAAAAACTGACTGATGCGTTATGCAGTTTAAAATCTATAGAAAGACTTTAAGATATAATAACCATGTTTACCATAATTTCAATTTCTTATTACGGCCTTTTCCTGATGCTGACAATGACAAAATTCACCATATTTTCCAGTTCATACACTATACAGTGATCCTCGTAGTGGATCACTGTAGGCATTACTTTGCAGCTGTCTCTGGCTTTTAGCTGCCACCCCTTTCATTCCTTTTACTGTACCTCCTTTCATATTTTCTTTCTTCCGTCTTGCTTTCCCAAACCCTCTCCTAACGGATGTTTCATGGCGCAACTGCAAAAGGTTTTCCTCCTGTTACACCTTTCAAACCCTCTTACTCTCAATTTCCCTTTGAGTGCTGAAGGACCTCAGAGGTCCCAGTGCTTGGCCTTTGGCCTAAATTTTATTTTCCATTCCGTTCCACTTAAAACTCTCACATCCCTCCTTTACTTTCCACCTAAATTTTATTTTCCATTCCGTTCCACTTAACACTCTCACATCCCTCCCTTACTTTCCAATGTGGAATTGGAATAGAAAATTTAGGCCAAACCCCAAGAGCTGGGACCTATGAGGTCATTCAGCACTCAAAAGGAAACCCGAGAGTAAAATGGTTCGAAAGGTGTAACAGGAGGAAAACCTTCTCCAGTTGCACTATGAAACAATTGTTAGAAGAGGGTTGAGGAAAGCAAGATGGAAGAGAGAGAATAATATGTACTGAGGTACAGTAAAAGGAACGAAAGGGGTTGCAGCTAGGGGCCGAAGGAACACTGCAAGGAACCTTGAGCAATGCCTACAGTGCACAACATGAGGTGCACTGGCGGCGCCATCCCCCTTACAGGGACTTTGCGATGCGCGATAAATGGGCTTTGGCATTCCTTCAATGATCAGGAAAACATATCGTCAGGGGTTGCAACAACATTAACAAGCAGCTTACACATCTTGCTGATTTTGTTCAAAGAGAACGTTCATCTCCTCCAGGACAAGTCGTATGTGGTCTTCCTGAGAAAGAGAAAAGGGAAAATTGAAATACGGTTCCAAGAACTTGCATCACATACAAAGCATCAAAATTCAGGTGGGGGCAACCGGATATACAGACACCACCCTACTCACAAACGAGTTGCGTTCCAGACGGCCGTTTGTATGCTGAATTGTTTGTAAGTTGGTTACTATACTCTTCATGCCTATTTAAGTACAGTGTGATATCAAGTCAGTACAGTGCTGCCCATTTTTTCATCCTAAAACACAATTCACTGTACTTACAATACTGTATTTTATAGGAGAGGCGCGCAGAACAAATCTGAACTTACGGGTAGCTCTGAACATAATTTTAATTTGCGATCCCGTTTGTTTGTGTCTCTGAATGTTTGTCAGCAGGGTGGTGTCTGTAGTTTGACCACTACAGTACAACTGCAATTACTGTCGTACGTAATCCTATGCTCCCAACCATCAATTAAAAGCCTATGATGAATTTTCAAGGTTATTTTTGTTCCCCCTCCTCAAAAAAAAGCTCGAGTTACAACTTTTAAAGATTGTCTTTAAAATGAGTAAAGCTGCATGAGGCCATCTCAGCTACCACTTTCACAGGGATGATAATATTGCTATACAAAGATCTAGCCTTCTGGGGATTTTTTGGACGGTCACTGAAACTCTGCAACCAGGTATTTAACTGGAGATAGGCAGGCGAGTAGGGAGAAATCCCTAACCACCTACCATTAAGCCAGTGCTCCTTCCTTAGGTATCAGGTGCTATGTGGGGTGGTTGAGGTAGGATCATGATTAAATGCCCTGGTTTGTAGAGCTAAGAAAAACATAATTCACGTTGAAAATTTGGGATTTGTTCCTTATCGAAGGAATTTCTCTAAAAAAAAAAAAAAAAACTCTTAGACACTGGCTAAAATTAGGAGGCATTCTGCAAACTGAGCTTGTTCAGGTTTCTGTGTCATGATAATTACCTAACATTTTTGCTCAATTAAAATTTCATACATTCTTATGATTTCCGACTCCTCCAACTTTTCATGACGTTACCTTCATTTTAGAAATGGTTGCCTTGTTTGCAAGAAGTGTTGAGGGAGATGTAAAACGACTCTTTATCCATCTAGAATCATGTAGGCTAATACCTTCCATTGATAAATGCCTACCCTAACCTACACAAAATAAACCTTGGATGCAAGAGTGTTCCAAGGACTGTAAATTGGCCAAGAGGAAATGAGCCCCTTCTAGCTCAAGGTAAGGAATATGAATGCGTGAATGCACAGCTTGGAGGATGGGGAAGGGGACCCTGGTTGGATACCCCCTGCCAGTTATAGAACCCAGTACGCTAGGTTGGAATGAGATGTAATTCTCTCTCCAATTTTACTTTTATGAATTCTTGTGCTCCTTGTTAGGTTAAGGGTAAAACTGCAGACTGCTACCACACCCCTCTAATTTGGTAACTACCACTTTCCATGCAAAATGAGCACCATCTTTAGGCTAGTACCGGCCCCTCTGGACTTCCCAAGTAACCTAACCAGAAATTACCTTCCTAACTTGGGTAAATCTAAGCAACAGCTCTGCACTGACTATTAGCTTGGAAATTGATTTTTCCTATACCTTTAGTGTTGCTGATGAAGGACGTGGTCTTGTTTATGGTCAGTCAATTATTATTTGGGAGGGGGGGGAAAAAATTGCTGGGAGAAAGACTGGACTGCCATGTTGTTGTTATGGAATAGTTCCACACATGCACAAGTCATTAGGGAGCCATATGTTCAAGAAGGGATTGGCTAAGGAAACCTATTATAAAAGGAACTGTACTAACCTAACCTAACCTAGCAGGCCGTGTTACTTAATCGGAGGGCAGAGTGATAGCATTCCAGGATGGCCTGCATACAATAACATACAACTTCTGAGGTTAATTACAGTCGACCCCCACAAAATAACTGTAAGTTCGGATAACGTTCGTTTCCAGTCCAAACATTCCTACTCAAATCTTCATCAAAAATGAAAAAAATATTCTATATACATAATTCTTGCGAACTAGAATTTATCGCAACAAAAAATAAAATATATGTAGCCTAAATAATTGAGGATTTCCTCTATGTTTCAATTTTGTGAAATGCACTTGGGGACATTTGAAGGACATTTGATCCCCCCGGGGCTAGTGCTAAACACGGCAAAATATATTCCTTTGAATACCCATGGGCTGGTACTAAACACGGGAAAATACATTTGACCCCCAGGGGCTAGTGCTCAGCACGGCGAAATACATGAGACCCCCAGGGGCTAGTGCTCAGCACGGCGAAATACATGAGACCCCAAGGGGCTAGTGCTCAGCACGGCGAAGCAGTGTTGATGAATCACTGTTTCGCCATGTTTATTAGACTACTAGCCCTCATGGGGAATTGGAGTTAGGACCGGAAACAAACTTTTATTGTAAATTCTTGATAAGCAAACAAAATACTTATACAGGAAAACCAATTTCCAAGGTAATATCCAATGCAGAGCAGATACATATATATATATATATATATATATATATATATATATATATATATATATATATATATATATATATATATATATATATATATATATATATATATATATATATATATATATATATATATATATATATATATATATATATATATATATATATATATATATATATATATATATATATATATATATATATATATATGTATGCATATATATACATACATATATATATATATATATGGTAATTCTAAGCCGGCTGTCATGGTGAGCTAGACTATGGCAATTGGCGTTTTTCTATGTTATTTTACTTCCTTTACAAGAATTTAAAGTCATATTTTGTCGCCGGTTGTAACTAAACTGTGATTGATCTTTGAAGACTACACGACTTGAATTACCTAACGCAGGGTAGGTCTAAGCCGACATTCTGCGGCAAGCTCGCCCCCACCTCCATAGCTATACTGGCAAAATTGTAACCAGTAAACACCACTAGGTAGTTATGTTGGTATTTTTAGGTGTTTACTGGTTACAATTTTGCCGTATTAGCTATGGAGGGGTGGGGGTTTGCCAAGCGAATGCTGGCTTAGACCTACCCTGCGTTAGGCAATTCAAGTCGTAGTCTTCAAAAGTCAATGACAGCTTAGTTACAGCCGGCTGACAAAATATTACTTTAAATTCTTGTAAAGCAAGTAAAATAACATAGAAAAACGTCAATTGCCATAGTCTAGCTCACATGCGACTTGGCTTAGAATTACCATATATATATATATATATATATATATATATATATATATATATATATATATATATATATATATATATATATATACATATATATATATAATATATATATACATGTACATACATACAACCTACAAACACTATACGTATATACATACACACGTATATACATAATACATACACACACACACACACCACACCACAAGCACAAAAAATGCAATAAACAGATAAAAAAGGCAATAAACAGATAAACAATAAAAAAATAAAAAAATAACTCACGTTAAACGTCGGCATCAGTCCATCTTTGCTCCTCTCCAGCTCCCGAAGCAGCTCCAACGCCTTGTCTGCCAACATTTCCACCCGATTTGCGTCGATTCGGAGGAAAAGAGACGACGATTAGTCCAAAAGGACAATTAATTATCCCCCGAGACGGTAATTACTCGGTAATTGCTTTAATTGGTAATTAATGGAGAGAGAAGGATATTTTCGAGGCACACGAGACTTCCAGCAGTAGGTCTTTGTTGACGCGTCGCGTTCCCTACGGCGATCCTTCGCTAAAAGACGTCATTTTGTCCTAATAAATACATTTTTATATAAAATTTATATATAAAATCATTTAATTTAATATTATAAATGTAATGTTATCATTCAGAATTAATCTATCGCGTTAATCTTTGTGAAAAAATGCATTTAAATAGGTCTTCGCGTCGGATGTCGTTACTGAACTGGACCGAGGAACTTTTCCGAAGTTGAGACAATAAACTAGAATTGGACGAATAAATGGCATTTTTCTATAGAATTTGTGTATCTAACTCATTTAATGGATTATTCTAAATGTAATTTTATCATTCAGAATTAATCTGTTTTTTTGAAAACGGTTTGGAATTTTGTTTACGTTTGTGGTTGAGGTCGCGTTCCCTATGGGTCTACCTCGCTAAGGGACATATTTTTGCCGAATAAATGGCCTTTTTTTTATCAAATTTATGTCTCTTACTCATTTATTATATTATTATAAATGTAATTTTATCATTCAGAATTAATCTATCGCCTTCTATTTTTCGAAAACACTTTGGAATCGTGTTTACGCGTTGAGTTTCCTACGGCGATCCTTCGCTAAGGGATCGTCATTTTGCGGAATAAATGCCTTTTTATATAAAATTTATGTATCTGACTCATTTATTAGGTTATTATAAATTCATTTGTATTATTCAGAATTAATATATCGCGTTCATTTTTTAAAAAAATGCGATTAAATAGATCTTTGTGTCGGATTTCGTTACTGAACTGAACCGAGGACCTTCCAGGTGTGGCGAGATTAACAGTCTAAGAAAATGTCGAACGAGCTAAATACTTTGCCTTTTATATCAAATTTATGTACCTGGCTCATTTGATATGGTAATTTAATTTTAATTTTATTATTTAGAACTGATCTTTCTCGTTCTTATACAGAAAAAAGACATTTACATAGATCGCTTTTTTGTCCAGACGGTTAGTCTAACAAAACATAGAAATCTCAGAATAATTTCCATTTTTATATCTGATTTATGTATCTGACTCATTAAACATAGTAATTTGTTTATAATATATTTAAAGTTAATCATTCGGGTTATTATTTGGTAAATGTGTCTGAAACAGATCGCCGTCTGTCGGACTTTGGTTAGACTGAGCTGAACTGATGGACTTTCAGGTCTACAAACAAAAACTAGAATTCGCTGAATAATTTGCCTGTTTGTATCAAATTTAGTACCTAACTCCTTTAATTTGTTATCTTACATAAAAATTTATTAATTTATAATAAATATGTCACTCGCTTATTTAGTAAATGAGTCCAAAATAGATTGACGTTTGTCGAACTTCTAGACTGAACAATTCACTTGTTATAGTCTGTCATGAGTTCAATTCAGCCATTAATTCGCCTTTTTACTTTAAAATATCATAGAATGCCATCACCCTACTGTTTTTTTTACTATTTTATATTAATTACTGTATATAAAAAATAAATAAATCATATGTTGATCTAGAAAACGAAAAAAAAAGTGTTTTAAATAGGACCTAGTCTAACAAACTTCTTCACAGAACTGAACTGAGAAACTTGACTAAAATGTCGAATTTCACAAGTTTATTGGGTTAAGATACAATTCACTTAATATTTTCTTTGCTAGTTCACAATTTATACTTTCTACCCTTCACCAATAATGTGCATATTATTATTATTACTACTACTATTATTATTATTATTATTATTATTAGAAGAAGAAGAAGATGAAGAAGAGATCTCCCTTATTAAAAAAAAAAAATTAATAAATCAAATATGATTTATGGTCACCATATACTGCATTTATTATTATTTTATTTTTACAATTTATGATTCTTCGAAGGGAACTAAATCAAGCAACACTTGAATGGGCCAAAAACCAATTTATTACTCCAGAGCACTTTAACATTCGTATATAACTACTGCAGGTCGAAATGTAACAAGTGCTAGAACCAATAATGTTAATATTAACATTAAACATATGTTTAAAATGTTAAAACTGTACACAAAATTATACCCCAAGAAAAGCTAAATGTTACACTGAATATCACAAACAAACAAACAAACAAAAATCTTGATTTGAAAGCAACACTATAGTCCTATAACGCAAAGCATTCACAACTCTGTTCTGGTCACATAACAGCTTAGTCACGTAATGGTGTAGAGTCATGTAATGGCTTAGTCATGCAATGGCTTAGAGTCACGCAATGGCTTAGTCACGTGACAGCGTAGAGTCACGTAATGGCTTAAGGACCCCGTAGACGGTACAACCAGTGGATCGGGTCCCATTCTAACTCCAGTATCCACGTTGCCCCTAGACGTTCAGATTTACTTCAGTTTGCAGAAACTTGGCAGAGCGAGGGCAATTGGCCGCTCCGCTCAGTGATGACGCTGCAGACTGATCGCTCTCGGAGCAGCAGCCGCTGCGGCGGACGCTGCGGATGAAACCGGAAAACCGCAGCGGAAAAGGAGAGCCTGGATTCAACTCTGGTTGAAGAAGCGAAATCAATTATCTCACGATTGTCTACTCGATGAACTGAAACTTGAACCCGGTGGCCGGTTCGATTACCCGAGCATCGGCGAGCAGACCAACATGGAATTATTTTAATATATGGCCCCCTCTTATAGAGAGAGAGAGAGAGAGAGAGAGAGAGAGAGAGAGAGAGAGAGAGAGAGAGAGAGAGAGAGAGGAGAAAAAAAACACACACACTTGTATGAGACATCCAACATATCACTGCACAAGAGACTGTTGGCCACACTTCACTTCCTCACCTTTGGGTACACAATTAATAAAGTTTTTCAACAAGAGTTTATGAAGGTAAAAAATAACTATGTTGCATACACAGCATTCCTGCATGGATCTGGTGGTATGTGGTCTGTTACGCAGTCGTCTGCGGTCCGCTAAAGAAGACTAGGTCTTTAAATCCAAGTTTCTTTCACAAAGTAAGAGTACAATTATCAACTCTTTTAGATACACAATTTTTAACTTATACAATTATCAAGTCCTTTGTATGCAAAATATTTAATTTAGGCAATGAAAATTAAAACGTTATTGAAAACATTACCATGAACTATTTCAAGCAAGAAAATGAGAATGTAATTTTAACATTAGTAACAATACATACATGCATGCATATATAATTTATATATATATATATATATATATATATATATATATATATATATATATATATATATATATATATATATATATATATATATATATATATATATGGAGGAGGCTTCCGGCCGCCTGAACTAAAACGGAAGCCACAAACCCGGCAGCAACGGCAGGTTGCGAGCTGGTCGGAGAGGCCGACGGACTCCGCCCACTTTTGGTCGGAGGAGAACGCCATAGACTTTGAGGTTTACTTCCTGTTCAGACGACCGGATCCGGCAATTGTATCGTCTGTGGGGCCCTTTAGAGTCACATAGTGGCTTAGAGTCACGTACAGTCACAGAGTCAAATAACGATGTAGAGTCACGTATGTCTTTGAGGCACATAACAGCATAGAGTCATGTAACACCTTAGATTTACGTAATGGCTTAGAGTCACGTACAGTCACAGAGTCACATAATGGCGCAGAGTCACGTAATGTCTTAGAGTCACATAATGGCGTAGAGTCATGTAACGGCGTAGAGTCACATGACAGTGCAGAGTCACGTGATGGCATAGAATCACGTAATGGTGTAGAGTCATGCGACGGCATAGTGGTGACATAACGGCGCAGCGGTCACATGATGGCGCAGTCGTCGTCTCTCCGCTCTCGCCTCCTGCGCTCCTCGGGCGACTCGTTCCTGTTGGCGGAATCTGCTGCCGCTGCCCCCACTAGGCCTAGGGCCGCTATTCCGGCGGTGACCCCAAGCGCTACCTTCCCCCATGTCGGGATTTCCGAGCTTGAATTGGCGGCACTGCGGTGCTGCACCACGCGGGGATAGTAATCGTCGTCATCATCGTCTTCGTCAGGACTGCTGCTTCCGTACAATGTGCGGGATATGGGATAGGTCCGTACAGGGGAGGCACGGGAAATAGAGGTATAGAGAGCCACGGCTCTGGAATCCTCCTCTTGCAACAACTTGTTCCTCATCCTCTTCTCCTCGATGCGGCGCCTCACCTCCACCTTCTCGGAGGACAAATCGGAGTACGAGCGCTCCTCCAGCAGGTCGAGGATCTCAATGTACAGCTCCAGGAGTTTGCTCAGCTTCCCGCTGAGAGCCGCATCGGTGACCACGGAGGACCCGCCGTTGTGGCAAACGCTGTTCCTCTGATTCCGAACTTCGAGAACCTTCTTCAGCAGAGGGTCCGAGGATGACAAGCCGCAGGTGTGCTCCGCCAGGAGCGCCAGGAGGGACACATCAAACTCCTTCGAGGCTGAGGAGATGTTGTAGGCCGTGCGCAACCCGCTCCTCTCTATCGCCAAGCGCTGCTCATACGTGAAGATTTTGTTGTATTTCTTCTGTTGGAGTTTCGCGTTGCTCCCGAAGAAGGCGTCCGGTCGCAGGTTGCTGCCCCGGTACAGCTTGGCGACCACCAGCTGCAGCACGAAGAGGCTGTCGTCCAGGAGGGCGTCTCGGAGAATTGATGCGCTGCTGTTCATCTCGCTGGAATGAAAGAGTGAAAACGAGTGAATCTCGAGTTTTGATTCTGTTCTCTTGCAAGTTTTCGTGACAAGGCCTCTACACACACACACATTTTTGGACATTTGTGCGCATTTTGGAGCATTTTGAAGCCGGATATTAAGAGCTGTATGTATATATGTACACACACACACACACACACACACATATATATATATATATATATATATATATATATATATATATATATATATATATATATATAGCCTATATATATATATATATAGTCACATAAAACTAGAAATAGGAAGTGAATTATTATTATTATTATTATTATTATTAATTTCAAAGGCTAGGGGGCAAACCAATTCTTAGAGGGTGGGTGCCATCAGTGTCTTGAGGGGCAAGGCCCCCAACCCCTGAAATGACGTTACTGTATACACACACCCACAAATTGGCCTATAAACACAAAGTTGGAACAAGGAAGAAAATATAAATAAATATCTCTCTCTCTCTCTAACAGGTGGTGCAAATATCAGTGCGTTACACACTTACACACATACACAAATACACACACACACACACACACATACACGGAAGCATTCAGGCTTAGGCCTACCTGATTTCAAAGGGCGTCGAACAGACTTTAAATGTCGTCGAACAGACTTTAAATTTAAATGTCGACGAACAGACTTGAACGCAGTTGAATTAAGGCCTCGTAAGCCGTTGAACAGACTTGATAGCAGTTGAACAGACTTGAAAGTAGTCGAACAGACTTGAAAGTAGTTGAACAGACTTGAACGCAGTTGAACAGACTTGAAAGTAGTTGAACAGACTTGAAAGTAGTAGTCGAACAGACTTAAATGTCGTCGAACAGACTTGAACGCAGTTGAATTAAGGCCTCGCAAGCCGTTGAACAGACTTGAAAGTAGTTGAACAGACTTGAACGCAGTTGAACAGACTTGAACGCAGTTGAACAGACTTGAAAGCACTTCAACAGACTAGTAGAACGCAGTTGAAAGCACCACAGGATCTATAACTATACCTCAGTCTACCTGCCGGGATCTAACCGACATTTGTGCGTACATACGACGACTAAGTCTGTGATTGGACAGACTGCTTTCTCTAATGGCTCCCCATTGGCGGAGGGAGTCATGGTGCAAGAGAGAAGAGAGAGAGAGAGAGAGAGAGAGAGAGAGAGAGAGAGAGAGAGAGAGAGAGAGAGAGAGAGAGAGAGAGAGAGTCGTTTCACTGACTTATAAATAGGGCGAGTTGGCTCCCAAGATGGAAACATCTTTCCTTTATTATAGATTTTACGAGATTTTCGTTATTTTAACGTAATTTTTTTATAGAATATACTTTTTCCAGAGAGAGAGAGAGAGAGAGAGAGAGAGAGAGAGAGAGAGAGAGAGAGAGAGAGAGAGAGAGAGAGAGAGAGAGAGAGTTGGCTCCCAAGATGGAAAAACATCTTTCCTTTATAGATTTTACGAGATTTTCGTTATTTTAACGTAATTTTTTGATAGAATATATACTTTTTTTCCAGAGAGAGAGAGATTTTTAGAGACTGTTTTTTTCTTGTGTATATAGAGAGAGAGAGAGAGAGAGACTATTTTTTTCTTGAGGGAGAGAGAGAGAGAGTTGGCTCCCAAGATGGAAAAACATCTTTCCTTTATAGACTTTACGAGATTTTCGTTATTTTAACGTAATTTTTTTTTATAGAATATACTTTTTCCATTAAATTTTTACAATATTTTTTATTACTTCTAACGTAAACTTTTCTCGTATACAACTTTACTCTTCATTTTCATTTTGGAAACTGTTTTTTCTTGTGTATATATATATATTTACATATATATATTTTTAATACTGTTTTTTCTTGTGTATATATATATATATTTACATATATATTTTTTAATACTGTTTTTTCTTGTGTATATTTATATTTACATATATATATATTTTTAATACTGTTTTTTCTTGTGTATATATATATTTACATATATATATTTTTAATACTGTTTTTTTCTTGTGTATATATATATATATATATATATATATATATATATATATATATATATATATATATATATATATATATATATTTATATATATTTTTAATACTGTTTTTTCTTGTGTATATATATATTTACATATATATATTTTTAATACTGTTTTTTCTTGTGTATATATATATTTACATATATATTTTTAATACTGTTTTTTCTTGTGTATATATATATATATATTTACATATATATTTTTAATACTGTTTTTTCTTGTGTATATATATATTTACATATATTTTTTTAATACTGTTTTTTCTTGTGTATATATATATTTACATATATATTTTTAATGCTGTTTCATTCTTAAAGGTGACTAAGAAAAAAAACTTGTATATCAAATCAAATTGAAGTCACGTGACAGCACGAACATTGTGTTAACTTAAAAAAAAAAAAACTATTCCACAACTATTCTCTCTCTCTCTCTCTCTCTTGGTAGGCCTAGGAAATTAATTCCTGCTCTTTTCTGCTACTGGAGTCTCTCTCTCTCTCTTGGTAGGCCTAGGAAATTAATTCCTGCTCTTTTCTGCTACTGGAGTCTCTCTCTCTCTCTTGGTAGGCCTAGGAAATTAATTCCTACTCTTTTCTGCTACTGGAGTCTCTCTCTCTCTCTCTCTCTTGGTAGGCGTAGGAAATTAATTCCTGCTCTTTTCTGCTACTGAAGTCTCTCCCTCTTGGTAGGCCTAGGAAATTTATTCCTGCTCTCTTCTGCTACTGAAGTCTCTCCCTCTTGGTAGGCCTAGGAAATTAATTCCTGCTCTTTTCTGCTGCTGAAGTCTCTCTATCTCTCTTTAGGCTGAGCAAATTAATTCCTGCTCTCTTCTGCTGCTGAGTCTCTCTCTCTCTCTCTTGGTAGACCTAGGAAATTAATTCCTGCTCTCTTCTGCTACTAGAGTCTGTCTCTCTCTCTCTTGGTAGGCCTAGGAAATTAATTCCTGCTCTCTTCTGCTGCTGAGTCTCTCTCTCTCTCTCTTGGTAGGCCTAGGAAATTAATTCCTGCTCTCTTCTGCTACTGAAGTCTCTCTCTCTCTCTCTCTTGGTAGGCCTAGGAAATTAATTCCTGCTCTCTTCTGCTGCTGAGTCTCTCTCTCTCTCTTGGTAGGCCTAGGAAATTCATTCCTGCTCTCTTCTGCTACTGAAGTCTCTCTCTCTCTCTCTCTTGGTAGGCCTAGGAAATTAATTCCTGCTCTCTTCTGCTGCTGGAGTCTGTCTCTCTCTCTTGGTAGGCCAAGGAAATTAATTCCTGCTCTCTTCTGCTACTGAAGTCTCTCTCTCTCTCTCTCTCTTGGTAGGCCTAGGAAATTAATTCCTGCTCTCTTCTGCTGCTGAGTCTCTCTCTTGGTAGGCCTAGGAAATTAATTCCTGCTCTTTTCTGCTACTGAAGTCTCTCTCTCTCTCTCTCTCTCTCTTTAGGCTGAGCAAATTAATTCCTGCTCTCTTCTGCTGCTGAGTCTCTCTCTTGGTAGGCCTAGGAAATTAATTCCTGCTCTCTTCTGCTGCTGAAGTCTCTCTCTCTCTCTCTTGGTAGGCCTAGGAAATTCATTCCTGCTGCTGAGTCTCTCTCTCTCTCTCTCTCAGGCCTAGGAAATTAATTCCTGCTCTCTTCTGCTGCTGAGGAGGTCTCTCTCTCTCATTTCATCCAACACATCATGTCCTTGACGCAATTGTTTCACTGTAGCATTTAAGTCTCTCTCTCTCCGCATTCTGATTTCCCTCTGGAGCCGCCTTGGGTTTATCAGGTCTGTTGGCTCTGTCCATAAGGGTTTCCATCCCTAACCTGCTTTGCACTTACGTGGGACCTAAGGAGCAACCTTTGGCACCACTCGGCCCCGGGGCTGAATCTGAAATATCATTGTGAAGGCCTGAAGCAATAGGTTGTTAGGAGAGGGTTAAGGAAAGTCAGGTGGAAGATAAGAGATACGAAAGGAGGTACAGTAAAAGGAATGAAAGGGGTTGTGGCTTGGGGCCAAAAGGAACCTGCAAAGAACCTTTAGTAATGCCTACAGGGCTGTCATTTTATAAGTGGTGCATTTTAATGGCCAAATCTCTCAAACTGAATGGTAATACTAGCTCTTTGGTATCTTCGGTTCCAGAGGTCCTTTATTCCTCACACCGCTAGACTGTGGAACAGCCTCCCAGAGGAGGCCGTGCAATTTGAACTTCTTCAGAAGTTCAAGCGGAGATGCGGTGCGCTATTCCCTGATGCGGTCCTCCTTGCATTCCGATACTTTTCATCTATTAATTATTTTTTTATTTTTAATACGTGATTTCCCACTTTTCATGTGGGGTAAGCACGATGCCTACTACTGAAGGACTTCTGATTTGGCGTTGGGGTAGACCGTAGCCTCGATTGGCTGCCCTGCCTGACATCGCTTAGACCCTGGTAGCACGTGTGTATACGTATCGTGCCAAATCCCCAGCTCCCCTTCCCCTAGCAGCGCGGAGACGTGAGCGGTTTAGGCCGACGGTTTGAGACGCGTAAGGTGTCTGTTATGTTTTTTAGATGATGTTGGAGTGGCTTTGTTTGTGTGTGTGTATTAGTCTGTAACACCCATTTGCTTTCAGCAAACCTATCCGTTGATTACATACATAATCCCGGGGTGTCTACACGGATAGCAAAGTGTCTGCCCTCTGACCAGCCGGCTGCGGATTTGAACCCGCGACACAGAGTTCTTACGAAGTCCGAGTCCGCTGCTCTACCGACTGAGCCATCGAGGCTCCTTGCTCCATAGTTTACCATATCCCTTTAATTAAACATCTGTTGAACTCCTCAGTTCCGGAGGTCCTTTATTCCTCACACCGTTGGACCGTGAAACAATCTCCCTGCTGAGGATGTCGTGCGGTTAGAACCCCAAAAAGTTCAAGTAAAGTTGCAATGCACTACTACTGTAAAGCAAATCGCCTTGCATTGAATCATTTATTTGTATATTTTCATCTACTTACGTATTAAATTAATAATCTCTTTATTATTGATTTAATACGTAAGTAGATGAAAATATATAAATAAATGATTCAATGCAAGGCGATTTGCTTTACAGTAGTAGTGCATTGCAACTTTACTTGAACTTTCTGAGGTTCTAACGGCACGACATTCAGTGGCCCCTTCGGTGGGCTTGTGCCATATGAATAGGTTTTGTCTTCTGAATACTAACAATAATAATAATAACACTTTTCACCCACAGAGTAGTATGTATTGCAAGTCCACAGTAAACAAAAATGAGGACTTCTCTTAGGAGAGGCAAACAAAACAAAGTTACAAATATCATTCATTGAAAGTTTGTAAATACAGTCTTATCATGACGCGGAGTAACAAACGAGACAACATCCGTCATCGCCGAAGAAGCCCCAGGAATCTCCTTCTCAGCTCGGTCCCGTTCCTGTGCGGGGTCGCCGTTTTGGATGAGCCGCATCCATCTACCTCTGCGGTGCACTTCTGCTTCGTCAAGTCCCTCTCTCTCTCCCTCAAAACTCTTCCCTCACACAGTTTCTCCCTCCATCTCTTTCCTGGTCTTCTTCTTCTAAACTGCACCTCCATCTCTGTAGCATTGATGGTGTTCCTCCCTTCTCAGTTAAAAGTGTCTGTTCTCAGTCTCCCCTCCTGCACTTTCTTTTTGATATCTCAGCCACCTTCGTTGACCCTTTTGCTGAGGTCCCAAGAATACTCGTGAATGTTAACGGCGACAAACGGGGGAAAAACAAACACTCGGCTAACTGGAGCCATCCAAAATTGTGATGTGAACTGTCCCTTGTGACAACTCCTCAATGTCTGTGAATGCATCAGCCTCTCATGTTTTCGTTATTGGCACTTTCCTGTTCAAATGCTGCAGCAGAGGTGCTAATCAGATCATATTTTGCTTGACCTGACACTAATAGAGACTAAATAAAAAAATACTCATAGTGGCTTGTCTTGAAATGGAGAAGCAAATCCACATGTTTCCGCAGTGCCCGCTGTGTATCCGATAATGACTGTGGACTAATTTTGCCAACTTTAACATGACAGTACATCATGGAATGTAGCAACTTTTGTTTAAATTCCTTCTGAGTTCCAGAAGTCGTTTATTCCTCACACCTTGGACTGTGGAAGTCTCCGTGGGGATGTCGTCCAACTGGGACTTCAAAAGTTCAAGCGGAGACGCAATGCATTACTACCCTAATACTGTTCTCCTTGCATTTGAATACGTTTTTATCAATTACTTTATTTTTTCTTTTTAATAAGTGAGATCTCTACTTTCTGTACTACCCTTTACTTTCCCTCTACTTCCTAATGAGCACCATGTTCTTTGGAAGCTTGAATTTCAAGTCAGTGGCCCCTTTGGTGGTGCGCTTGTTCCGTATGAATAGGGTTCGTCTTCTGAATAATAATAATAAATAATAATAATAATAATAATAATGAAAAGGAATCTCGAAAAACTAGATGCCGAAGTAGCTTCACTACTCCTGCATATAGTGAGAAAAGTGACGGACTCCTACGGAGGCAGGATGCAACCCGGAACCCCACACTATAAAAGAAAAATCCACCCAGTCGAATAGGATGACTGTGATAGACAAAAAAATAAAAATAATAATAATAAATGCACATAGCTTTTCCACAAGCCCCAAGAAATAATTCACATTCTGCACAGAAGCAGCAGATCTCAAAAGTGACAATACCAGTTGATAATTTGTGCAATGTATAAATAAAAGCGTGACGTCCGCTTTATTTACCCTGACCTCAAAGTTCATCCATCCACGACTTGACCACAAATGCTCTCATCTTCCGTATTCTGGCAGCGGCAGCGATAATGCACGCGTTTCTCTGATCTTTTCCCGCTTTGAAATCCTTTTATTCCTCTCACCACTGGATGGTGAAAACAGTCTCCCTGAGGCGCTGTGCAATTAGAACCTGTTTATTTATTTGCTAATCTATTTTTTCTTTTCTTGTAACTGATCTCTTCTGTCTATATTTCCTATTAAATTATCTTCTGTAACTTCTGTAACTTCATTCAAATGAGCACCACCCTCTTTGGAAGCTTGAATTTCAAGTCAATGGCTGCCTATGGGCTTGTTCCATATGAACAGGGGTTTATCTTCTGAATAAAACAGTAATAATAATAATAATAATATTTGTGTCACAATCTTATATCGAGGCTGCCACGATAGCTTCCTTGAGACAGAAAGCTATCCTAACTTTAGAGACTGGATCAAATTAATGCTCCGAGGAACGAAGACCATTTTAAGCGACACTTCCAGTGATACCTTCTTCAGCCACTGATAAGGAACTTTGCAAGACTATGGAGAACCAAGATTTGATCCTATTTAGGGACAAATTGTACTGGCATCCATCCCCTGTCTGTGTTCTGACAAATGAGCCTTGGGACTGCAGAACTCACAAGATTCAGTCCTGAGGAAAACCATCCTAGTAAAAGGCAGCGCTGTGTTCCCTGATTGATGACACTCGGCACAAAAAACGCCCCGTATTCGCGGTCTCACGCATTTGCGGGTTTCTCTGTGGAACATATCTAGCCATTTTTCGCGGAAAATTCGCCCATTCGCTGTATTTTTCACTGAGAAATATTCACTAATTACTGTATTTTCATAGAATTTTCATGAATAAATGCACTTTTTGTGATAAAACTATTAAAATACTCAGGTACAGGCAGTCCCGGTTTCTGACGGTTCCGGCTTCACGACGTCCGAGGTTACGACTTCTCAAATATATTCATCAGAAATTATTTCTGGCTTACACGATTTCCGGGGTTACGACGTGTCGCCGATCCGACGGAAGAAATATGGCCCCAAAATGGCAGAATAATCATAATTTGAGGGTTTTTGATGTAAAACTCAATAATAATGCAGTTTACATCGTTTTCAATGCACCCAGAGCATTAAAGTAAGGTTTTCTTATGATTTAACGATTTTCAACGATGTTGTGATAATTTTCGGTTACGACTATTAAGAACGGAACCCCTCGTAAACCGGGACCGCCTGTATAAGCATTTTGACAGGGTTTTTCTTGGTTTAAGCTATCAAAATGGGCAGTTCTAAGTGTTTTTAGAAGGGTTTTAAGTATTCGCGGATTTTAGCTATTCGTGAATAGCTAAATAAAATAAAACACTACTTTCCAAGCCCTAGTTTCTGCCTCAGAAATAGAGCATTAGACTGTTCTTTTATCTTCTGAGTTTTCAGTTTCACTGGCAAATGCAATAATAAATTTTCCACACTGCTGTCACTTTTCCACGTAAGTGAGTGACTTGGTTAAACGGCTCACGGTCTCTTTCAAAAATGCTTCTCTCAAAACCTATTCATTTCCCGGTTGAATTCTCCCAATTTCCCAATAATAATCTTGTAGAAAATGTTCTTTATCTCAACGCTGTTCAAATGTTTCAGTCAGACGTATTGAGACTAGTTAGTTGGAGTCGCTTTCTTTTCAAGACCTTTTCATTTTATTTTTCAGTAAATTTGCTACTTAAAAGGATTTGCTTTTCCACAATGCATTTAAGAATACTGTCTAACTCTTCTTCTGATGTAATTACGTAGTATGCGCAAGAGAAAAAAAAGAAGAGAGAGAGAGAGAGAGAGAGAGAGAAAAGGAGAGAGATGGAGGTAGGTGCATTTCTCTACAACGTCTCGGCTCAATGGTTTCCGTTCCTCATCAATTCATCAGCTTTGTAAAACATTCCTGTCTTTCTTAAATTCCCTTTTCAAGTGTGGCTGTTCATATGTCTCGTGAGGTGTGCCTTATGAGAAAAGGCTTTCCCACATTCCCAGCACGAGAAAGGCTTCTCTCCCGTGTGCGTCTTCATGTGGCTGGCAAGGGCGTTCTTCAGGGCAAACGCCTTCCCGCACTCCATGCAAGAGAACGGCTTTTCTCCGGTGTGGGTCTTCTTGTGATGCGTGAGAGGTCCCCTCTGAGAGAAGGCCTTCCCACACTCCTCGCACGAGAAGGGCTTCTCCCCGGTGTGGACCCTCATGTGCACGATCATGTGGTTCTTCTGGGAAAAGGCTTTCCCACACTCGGGGCACGTGAAGGGCCTCTCCCCATTGTGGACCTTCTGGTGTCTCGTCAGAGAATAACTCAGGGAGAACGCCTGGCCGCACTCCTCGCATATGTACGGCTTCTCTTCGGTGTGCGTCCTCTTGTGGATCTTGTAGTTGCTCTCCCAGGTGAAGGCCTTTCCGCACTCCTTGCAAGTGAACGGCCGCTCTCCCGTGTGGATTCGCATGTGAACCGTCATGTGGTTCTTCTGAGTGAACCCTTTCCCGCACTCGCTGCACGTGAAGGACTTTTCCGCAGCGTGGCCACTCCTTCCTTTCTTCTTCAGTCCCTTCTTGCAGTGGAGTGGCTCTTCGTCACTCGCTGCCTGTTCGATTATGCACGAATACTTCACGTCTTCTTCACCCGTCTCACGGTACGACTCTGGCTCCGTTTTTATTTCCACGACCGGCTCCAGAGGCAAAGACCTGTCGTCAGTGGGTGCAGCACTGCCCACGAAACCCCCATTTTCGTGACTGACTGGAGGGACAAACAGAGGATCTTCCAGTTCACTTTTCACAGGATATTCCAAGGAAAGTTCTGCATCCATCTTAGCGTTCCGTCCTTCGAACAAAAACAACACTAACAGTCTAAATGACGTAGGTTTTCTTCCTCATTCACTCAGGCATCTTCCTTCATGAGGGACTTCCATAGAGGAGCTCTCTACGCCTTAGAAATTTCCATGAATTTATCCCACTCACAAACAACACACGAGAAAGACTGTTCACAGCTGGAAAAATATACGAAATGCACAACTTCACACGCAAATCTGCTTAAAAACTAATACCTGAGAACATGTGCTGTAAATTACGTACTATAGCAACATTTGCTGGGAGTACAGCCTCATTTCACTGCCCACGGCACAAACCTGACATTCAGAACATAATTTATCTTCCTCACAACTTTACAGTAATGACAGAGTAACCTGTTATCATTTGACTTCACAGACAATAACACCCTCCAGTTTACATAACAAGATCAAGTGACATCTGACAGGTTTTGAAAATGCTTTGAGCAAACGTAGCCTAGTGTGTACCAAAATGCTTCAGATATGGTATGTGTGTAAGTACTTCTTCCTGCTATGCCTGAAGCTCGCACAAGCCAGAACCTGCTGGAATTCCTGTGACCTCGACGAAAGAAACCAACGATTGTTCATTTGGGGAGGAAGAGTCTGAAATAGGAGAGTACAATTAGAGAATATAATGCAAAAATTGAGAAATTAAAAAGCTTAATTTAAAAGTTTCTAATGAACTTCACAGGGCAACGAAAACCATTTGAAAGGAAAGGAATGGAATGGAAGATAGAATTTAGGCCTAAGGCCACGTGCTGGGACCTATGAGGTCATTCAGTGCTGAAAGGGAAATTGAGAGCAGAAAGGTTTGAAAGGTGTAACGGGAGGAAAACCTCAAAGCAGTTGCACTATGAATCAACTGTCAGGAGAGGGTGGAAAGGAAGATGGAAGAAAGAGAATATGAATGGAGGTACAGTAAAAGGAATGAAAGGAGTTCCAGCTAGGGGCTGAAGGGATACTGCAAGGTTCCTTAAGTAATGCCTACAGTGCACCTCATGCGGACTAAACCTTTACAGGGTTTTCCTGATTTGCGAACCTGAAGTCTTTTTTTTTTTGTGGGATTACCTTGGACGAAAGCTGGTCCGGTTGTTGAAGCTTGGTTGCAAGGTACTGTAGTTAATTCAGGACAGGTGAGTGAGGGGTGGGGGAGCTCACCCGCTCACTCGACTAACGTGCACTTTCCCTAGGGCAACAGGGACAAGTGAAGAATGGGTTGGAGGTGGGATTATGATACAATACTTCAGGTGTGTATATCTATGACAAATGCAAAGTTATCTCGAATTAACAGTCTATTCCCTTCCTTCACCCAACCAGGTCTACTTCTTCCCTTGGGCAAGCGATCCGTAACAGAACCTCCGTGCAGTTCAGAAACAGCATGCTTTCCTGATCTCTGCAGAAAAGAACAGTAACAAAGAGGTCAATACTTACAGAGTGTGTGAGCCCTGTAAACAGAACCTCCGGAATGGAATGGAATATAAAATTTAGGCCAAAGGAAGCGCTTAGCACGAGGTCATTTTGCTGACTGGGATCTGACCACTTTTACCAGTAAGAGAAACTTCAACGGCAGCCACGGTGGAGATAACAAAGCTCTGTTCTGACGGCCGTTTCAATGTTGAATTGTTTTCATGTTACTGTTTCATTTCAGTACAGTATGATATAAAGTCAGCACAGTACGGAGTGTTTTCTCATCCTAAAACACAGTACTCTGTACATACAGTACTGTATGTACAGAACAGGCTCACAAATCAAAACTTACAGGTGGCAACGGGGAGCATTCTGAACACAATTCCAATTTGCGATCCTGTTTGTTTGTAAGTCGAATGTTCTTAAGTTGGGTGGTGTCCCCTGATAGACGAAGATTTGTATTCTAGCACACTGAGCATGACGTGGGAGAAATGCGGCGTTCTTATCCCACCTTAGGCTACCCGTCATCACCTACAGTAGCAGGTTCTTAATTTTCTCTAAATGCGTAGGCGTGCGCTATGGCTGGAAACTTGGTCGACAGACATTAGGTCAAAGTGACAAGGTGCCAATCAGTGTCTGACTACAGACTTTAGGGTGAACAGCCAATTAAATTATGAATAAATATTAAGAATAACTCTCTTCTCCATTCGCAATACTGAAGATCAGTGAACAGAAAAATGAAGAAAAAATAAATGGTGGAATATCCAGTAGACCAAATGCCCTTTCGGCTAAAGGTCTTGCAAAATGCCCAGCTGCCCACGTTATACCCTAGCAAGACAGTATCTACCCAAGGCTTTGATTTTTCATCGTACAAACACATTCCTTTCAATCCTCTATTGAAACAATGAGTAAACCAATGACATGTATCAATAACCAATTTTACCTGAACGGCGGAAGCACCAATACGCAGTAAATGTCTCGCTGTGGAACTCTCAATTCCAGAGGTCCATTATTCCTCACACCGCCAGACTGTGGAACAGCCTTCCTACTGAGGATGTCGTTCGACTGGGACTTCTGGAGTTCGAGCGAAGATGCAATGCGTTACCACCTGAATACTATTCTCTTTATTTTTAATACATTTTTATCTATTTATTAATATGCAGTAGTAATCTATTGTATCTTTTTAAATAATAATAATAATAATAAATAACTACTTTTGCCATACTCACTTAAAAAATAACTTGACAGAAGTCCAACACTCACAGGACATGTCCTGTTGACATCCTCCACACATCTAGACAACACAACAACTTCTAGATGGTTGGTTAATCGTCATCGGCCTCTGAAGTATTTGACGATTTCAGCTGCCATGCATCTGTAGAAGAAACGTCAAAATTACAAATGAAGTTCTGGGGTGTCTGTTAAGAGATTTATGACTCCTGCCTTACCTAGGGTAAACTTTTCCTGTAAAGTGTGTGCACTTCAGTTAGTAACTGAGCAGTTGCGAGAATACAACTTATGAGTTATGACTTGGACCATCGACGGATGGTCTCTTGTCTGTCGCTTTTTCATAAGTTGTATTTTGAAAGAGATTTTCCACATTCACAATTGATCCCTAATCCCCCTTTCCCTGCCGAGAGCGGCCAGATTTGCTGAACGGCAGAAGCGCCAATATGCAGTAAACGTTTTGCCTCGCTGTCGAACTTCTCAGTGCCAGAGGTCCTTTATTCCTCACACCGTCGGACTGTGGGACAGTCTCGAGGATGTCGTACAATTGGAACTTCGAAAGTTCAAGGGAAGAGGCAATGCATTACTACCCCTAATTCTATTCTTATTGCATTTTGATAAATTTTTATGTTAGTTTATTTTTTCTTTTTAATAAGTGAGGTCTCTTCTTTTTGCATTTCACTTGACCTCCTCTTACTTCTTCCTAAAGAACATCATATTCTTTGGAAGCTTGAATTTCAAGTCATTGGCCTCCGCGGGCTCGTTCCATAAGAATAGGGTTCTCCATCTTCTGGATACAATAATAATAATAATAATAGAACCACCCAATCTTCCAAGATAATTTGTATTTTTCCTAGATATACAAAACAGTGCCGATCATATACAGGAATCTTTTGTTGCGAGCCAGAAATCAAATTGTTGAGGCTAGTGCACAATTGTTGCCGGGACGGCCTTTTTGTGGGATGAGACTATTTCAAGAGGAAGCGTGTCTTAGGATAAACTAGGGCGGGATAGTGCTATCAGTGCACCTCACACAGTGCACTGTAGGCATTACTTAAAGGTTCTTTGCAGTGTCCTTTGACCCTAACTGCAACCCCTTTCGTTCCTTTTACTGGACCTCCGTCCACATTCCCTTTCTTCCATCTTACTTTCCTCAACGCTCTCCTAACAACTGTTTCATAGTGCAACTGCAAAAAGGTTTTCCTCCTGTTACACCTTTCAAACCCTTTCATTCCTCTCACTTTCCCTTTCAGCGCTCAACGACCTCGTAGGTACCAGTGCTTGGCCTCTGGCCTAAATTTTATATTCCAATTCCAAGACCAACAAAGCTGCTACTCTTACGACGGCAGTTGATCAGATATTGACCAGTGCTCAGAATGTACCTTACCTTACAGACCTTACAGTTCGTTCGGGTTGGCCCAGGAGGTCCCTCAGTGTGAGGCACCTTTGATGTCTACCAGAGAATTGCTAACGCATCTTCCGGTATATTTTGCATCTTCCAATCTTGGATGGTTTGTAACAGATCACTGAGAGAGCTCATGGAAAGTCAAAGAACTTTATTATTATTATTATTATTATTATTATTATTACAGTAAATGCCCCGTATTTGCGGGGGATGCGTACCACACTCCCCCCCCGCGAATAGCTAAAATCCGCGAATGCTTAAAACCCCTCTAAAACACTTAGAACTGCCCATTTTGATAGTTTAAACACACGAAAAACCCTGTAAAAATCCTTATACTTGAGTATTTTAATAGTTTGATCACAAAAAGTGCATTTATTCATGAAAATTGTATGAAAATACAGTAATTAGTGAATATTTCTCAGTGGAAAATACCGCGAATGGGCGAATTTTCCGCAAATAATGGGTAGACATGTTCCACGGAGAAACCCGCGAATGCATGAGGCCGCGAATCGTGGGAATGCGAATACGGGGGTTTTACTGGTATTATTATTATTTATTATTATTATTATTATTCACTTGCTTGAAACTGCCAGCGTGGATTTAAAAAAAGTGCCATCTCCTAGTACCAGCTTTAATACCACTCACTTTGCTAGGAGTTTTATCTCGGCTACAACACAAATGTGGAATAGTTTGCCCAGTGCCGTCGTGGGATCTTCTGCTCTCCAAATGCTTGAGCAAGGAGCAAGTTCATTCCTGCTTTCCGGTGACGTCTCCTGAATCTCAGGGGTATGTTGGTTTTATTTTCGATTCCCTCACATTGATTTATTCATCACCATTTCCTGTAACTTGTCTCTTTCTATCTCTGCAGAGTGATTTCCCTTTGGAGTCCCTTTCGGTTTTAAAAAGTCTGCTGACTCTGTCCAGAAAAGTTCTCAGCTGACGATTTCAAGAAGGAAAAGAAGGCAAATAACTCGGCACAAGCACAGAAAGGCAGCTTGGGTTATCGTACGAAAGGTGACCATCTATCGGAGCCCTAGAGGCCTAGACTATAGGAGATGGGATCGCTTGAGGGAAATGTTAAAGGATGACAGTTGACGACTGAAAGAGACCACGGGAAGGTCACTCAGGACCTTGCCTGATCTTTTCGAATAGAATACATAGAATAGAATCTAGAATTTAGGTCATAGGCCAAGTGCTGGGACCTATGGTCAGTCAGTCAGTGCTGAAACTGAAGCTGAGAGTCAAATGGTTTGAAAGGCTTCACAGGAGGAAAACCTCGCAGCTGCATTATGAATCAACTGTCAGGAAGGGTTGAGGAAAATAAGAAGGAAGAAAGAGATTATAAACAGAGGTAGAGTAAAAGGAATGAATGGGGTTGCAGCAGCAGCTAGGGGCCGCTGCAAAGAACCTTAAGTAATGCCTACAGTGCACAGCATGAGTTGCACTGACGGCACCATCGCCCTACAGGGCTGATCCTTTCGAGAAAGTTACATGCTACCATTTCGTTTCCTTAACATCAAACCAAGTTCTTACTGCCACGAAAAGGAACCTGAAGTCGAAGAAGAATGTCGATGCTGGAGATTAGAAAATAATTCGTTGTTCTAGCATCCATCGCGTACCGAACAAACTTGACAACCCAATCAAGGCCAGCAAACGCGCAGAAAATAGGGACAACTTGCCCCGACCTTGCTCACAGAAAAGAAGACGTTTGATCTCACTCACAGAAAAGGTGACGCTTCACCGGCAGGCGAGAATGGAACGCACCCTGCCGATCACTGCTCGCTGCTATTGAACCCCCTCGTTACCAAGTTTCAACTGGCCGCTTCCAGCCTAACCCACTCCTGCAGCCTAACTTTTTGCTTGCGCTTCCCAACAATATATATGCCATATGAACTTTATTATTATTATTATTATTATTATTATTATTATTATTATTATTGTTCAGATGATGAAGCCTATTCGTATGGAACAAGCCCACCACAGGAGCCACTGACTTGAAATTCAAGAACCTTCCAAAAATTATGGTGCTTTATAAGAAGAGACCTCACTTATTATAAAGAAAAAATAAATTAATAAATAGATAAAAATGTATTAAAATGCAGGGAAAACGGCATTAGGGCAGTAATGCGTTGGATCTTCGTCAGTCGTCAGGCATTACCTATAATTCTAGAGTTCTTTTCCAAGGCAGCCTGGCCCAGGCTACAGTCCCACAGGTCCGGCTAGTCTAACGGAAAAGCCTAACCTCGCGTAGAGGCTTGATAAAGGCCCTTCGTTATAAAAATGCCCCGAAAACTGCACATTTACGAACAAAATAAACGCTCGAAATGCGATAACACGTGGAAAGTTATTAAATTGACCTTTCCCACGGCAGCCTAACCCATTTTATTGAATAGGTAGGGCTCTTCAACCGAACAGCCTAACCTACTGAACTGGGGTTGTTAAAATCCCATGATATCTTAATAAAAATTATCTATATTGAAAAAATCATTAAAATTATAAATTAGTGAACAAAAAATCCCAAAATACAACAGTAAAATTTAACCAGACTTTTCCTATTGAAGAGTTAGGCCATTCAGCATAACAGCTCAACCTACCATCCTATAGTGGGGTTCATAAAAGCCTATAATTAATTAATATAATTAATCTATATTGAAAAAATAATCAAAATGATAGATTTACGAAAAAAATAAAAAATTTGATATACAAGGTTAGGCTATTCAGCAAAACAGCCTAACCTACCAGCCTACAGTAGGATTGATAAAAGGTTATATATAATAAATTCATAAAAATAATCTATATTGAAAAAAATAATCAAAATTATACAATTATGAAAAAAATTCGGTAATTTTAAAGTAATATTTTGTCGGCGGGCTGCAATAAACTGTAAGTAACCTTTGAAGCCTACACGACTTGTATTACCTAAGCCGGCATTCCGCAGCGAGCCCCCCCCCCAACCCCCTCCATAGCCAATACGGCAAAATTGCAACAAGTAAACACCCATAGGGTACATTAGGACGGTATTTTTTGGGGTGTTTATTGGTTACAATTTTGCCGTATTAGCTATGGAGGGGCGGGGCGGGGGCTCCCGCAGAAACATTAGGGTCGGTATTTTTGGGGTGTTTATTGGTTACAATTTTGCCGTATTAGCTATGGAGGGGGGGAGGGGGTTCGCCGCAGAAACATTAGGTCGGTATTTTTTGGGGTGTTTATTGGTTACAATTTTGCGTTATTAGCTATGGAGGGGGGCCTGCACGCAGACAGCCGGCTTAGAATTACCAAAAATTCAAAATATGTTAATTTATAAGGTTATGCTATTCAGCAAACCAGCCTAACCTACCAGCCTACAGTAGGATTGATAAAAGATTATAATAAATTGATAAAAATAATCTATATTGAAATAAATTGATAAAAATAATCTATATTGAAAAAAATAATCAAAATTATACAATTATGAAAAAAAAGTCAAAATATATTAATTTATAAGGTTAGGATATTCAGCAAAACAGCCTAACCTACCAACCTACAGTAGGATTGATAAAATGCTATAATTAATTAATAAAAATAATCTATATTGAAAAAAATAATCAAAATTATACAATTATGAAAAAAAAGTCAAAATATATTAATTTATAAGGTTACGCTATTCAGCAAAACAGCCTAACCTACCAGCCTACAGTAGGATTGATAAAAGGTTATAATAAATTCATAAAAATAATCTATACTGAAAAAAATAATCAAAATTATACAATTATGAAAAAAAAAGTCAAAATGTTAATTTATAAGGTTAGGATATTCAGCAAAACAGCCTAACCTATTAACCTACAGTAGGATTGATAAAATGCTATAATTAATTCATAAAAATAATCTATATTGAAAAAAATAATCAAAATTATACAATTATGAAAAAAAAAGTCAAAATGTTAATTTATAAGGTTACGCTATTCAGCAAAACAGCCTAACCTACCATCCTACAGTAGGATTGATAAAAGGTTATAATAAATTCATAAAAATAATCTACATTGACAAAAATAATCAAAATCATATAATTACGAAAAAAAAAACTCAAAATATGATCATTTCCGGTCAAAAACGACCCCTCGAATATTGACCTTATTTCAACTGACCCCAAATTTTCCATTTTCTCTATTTTTTTTTAATTTTATTTAATTTCTTTCTTCCTTTTAAAGTTATCTCACTTATAATTAAAGCCAGGCTTCGTTGGTCCTACTTACGAAATGGTATTTTGGGCAGGGTGGTCCTAATGTAGTTGTTGTATTAATAGTAGTAGTATTAGGAAGGATTTGCCTCTGGAACGGCTCATCCTCCCTCTTTTTTTTAATTTTATTTAATTTCTTTCTTCCTTTTAAAGTTATCTCACTTATAATTAAAGCTAGGCTTCGTTGGTCCCTACTTACGAAATGGTATTTTTGGGCAGGGTGGTCCTAATGTAGTTGTTGTATTAATAGTAGTAGTATTAGGAAGGATTTGCCTCTGGAACGGCTCATCCTCCCTCTTTTTTTAATTTTATTTAATTTCTTTCTTCCTTTTAAAGTTATCTCACTTATAATTAAAGCCAGGCTTCGTTGGTCCTACTTACGAAATGGTATTTTGGGCAGGGTGGTCCTAATGTAGTTGTTGTATTAATAGTAGTAGTATTAGGAAGGATTTGCCTCTGGAACGGCTCCTCCTCATTATTATTATTATATTATTCAGAAGTTGAAGCCATAAATCCTCTATTATGAATTCCTTCCTATTTCCAATTTCTCCTTTCGACAGATCTTCAAATAGAAGTAGGATATTAGCCATCAATTCCTCTTTATTCCCTTGATATTATTATTATTATTATTATTTTTGGGAGGAGACCTTCCCTGAAGGCAGTTGCATTAAAAATCATAGCTGTTTCCACGGCATTGATTTATAGAGTCTTTTCTATTCTTCTTCTTACCTTTTTTTCCTCAACCTGTAGCTGGTAGATCAGGTTTCCCAAGGACGTACATAGATTTCCGTTTCGTTAGTTTTATTTCCTCCGACGTTTCAAACGCTCCCTGGCGTTTATCTTCAGAGAGTGGAGGAATGGCATGCAGGTTACACCCCCGCTTGCTATGTAGCAATAGCAAGCGGGGGTGTACAGCTGTCAAGTACACCCCCACCTGCTATATGTATAAAGTCACCTACAGAGCCGTCTGTGAAGTCTCCACCGAACGTGTCATTCGCTAAGTCTCCGCTGAGCGAGTTTTCTATGGTGGCGTCCCATTTTCTTCGCCTGTACAATTGGTCACGCCTTACGTGCCAGGGCACGCGATTTCAATCATTTAAACTGTGTATATATTTGTTCACCTGTTGTCAATTGTGTAATTTGTATTTCTTTGTTCACAGGCATCAAGATTATATCCATATTTGAGTTCTGTCTGTTTTTATATTGTAAAGTGTACCGCTCGCTGTATATCATCGTTAATTATTATCGACCTCAGGTCGCTCACGATCTTCGTCGTCTTTCGCGGCACGGCGCCAGTCTGCCGCTATATAAACCGCCTGGATCTTGAATAAAGCAGCAGTTCTCTTTTACCTGCTCATTTTTTTTGCACCTCTTACACATGTACCCTTGTAACCTGCATGCTATTCATCCACTCTTTGAAGATAAACGCCAGAGAGCATTTGAAACGTCAGAGGAAATAAAACTAACAAAACAGAAATCTTTGTATGTTCTTGGGAAATCTGATCTACCAGCTACAGGCTGCGGAAAAAAAAATAAGAAGAAGAATAGACAAGACTCTGTATAAATCAAATGCCGTGGAAACAGCTATATTATTATTATAATTTGGCAGCAGACCCTCTTTCAAACAGGTTTTATTGAATATTATTGCTGCTTCAGCTGCATTTATTTTGTAGAAGACTTTTCTATTTTCCTTATTGCGGACTTTTCTTCACTGGAGGTGCGTGCTAACAGCTCGCCTATATTTGTCATTTCATGGGGGAAAAGTCAAAACTCTGGATTCTGCTTTCTTATATATTCTATACAGTTAGAATATTATGACATATAGTTGTTGCCGCGACGTTTCGACAGACTCTTCTGTCATTCTCCAGCGGGAGATAGTAGAGGACTGGCAGGTTGCATAGGTCCCTCCGAATTTATAAATTCGGAAGGACCTACAGTGCAATGGGAATGCATAACCTGTGTCTGGCGACCCATGACGACCTTTTTCTTCTGTCAGAGGTAGAGGCATCTTAAGAAGGAATGCAGGTTCAAAAAATGATGACTGAGTCTTACTCACTTGCTGACAGTAGGCTTCTTTTCCTGTCCCACTCCACGGGAGGCATTCTGTGGAACCCATAAATCCAGCTGTTTGTACAATTGTGCGGAGAAACTCAAAGTCATGTGGCGGACTCCATATTAACTGCCAAATCCACCCTGTCATAACACTTGGAAAATAAGAAAATTTGGTCTTTCCACAAAAGACTTCATATTTTCAGTCCTCCTGATGTCACCTGGAATCTTATTGCACAAGAGGGGTGTAAATTTTCAGACACTTAAACCAACATTCAAAGGGCATCTTGGTTCAAATAACTTTAAACCATCTGTGTGGAGTACAATCATCGGCAGTATTGTAAGCAGCAAGTCTTTTCAATATTTTGGGCATCCAATCTAGGCAACCAGTACAACACAAGTAATACAGGGAGATTAAAGTTAGTTATTTTGGGCTTGTGTGTGTGTGTGTGTGTGTGTGTGAGGACATTGAAGGGAATAGAATATATAGAATTTAGCACTGAAACTGAAATTGAACATATAAAAGTTTGAAAGGTGTAACAGGAGGAAAAGCCTCGCAGTTGCACTAAGAAACAATTGTTATGAGAGGGTGGAGAGCAAGATGGAAGAAAGAATATGAATGGAGGTATAGTAAAGGGAATGAAAGGGGTTGCAGCTAGGAGCCAAAGGGTTGCTGCAAGGAACCTTAACTAATGCCTGCAGTGCACTGCATGGGGGCACTAATGCACTAACCCCCAAGGGGAAAATGCTAGGCTTTGTCACTGAAATACTCAAGGTACCAAAATAGTAAAATACCAAGAATGCCACAGAATAAAGCAAACTCACATTCTTAGTGAACTCCTTTCGCCCTGTGGTACCAAATTTGTTCCGGTAAACAATCATTCCAGTATGCGACCACATTTTCCAGGAGAGGACGGGATCCGAAATAAAAAGAATACTCGTTTTCATTATCTTTTATTAAGACTTAGTGCAAAAATAACAAAATAATGTGATTTTCATAAGGCCATTTCGAAACACTGAAAAAACACCTTCAATTTTATTTCTACGAACATGGGAATTTCTCCTAGTGACAAGTCTACACAGTATTTTAAAGAACTCAGGACAAATCTACAATTATTTGAAGGAACTCAGAATTTAGTCAATGAAAATAACATTCAACTGAAGAACATAAGCACAAATATGACATCACAGCACTTACGCCTTTAGATAATTCGCTAAGAATTAATCGTGAGAAGAAACTTATGGAAATGAAACTTTTGTGGACCGAGATTCATGTATTTTGTTACTGATAATGGCACTGCAAAATGTTCTTCATATATCCGAGACATTGTCAATCACCAAAGCAAAATATCGAATGTGAAATCCCAACCACGCTTGCTCATGTTTCACGGCCCAAGGGACACCACTCCACATGAGGTAACTCTTTGCAACTCACGTAAGCCAACATCTTTCCTTTTATTCTCGCTCGTTCGTACCTGATTTCCACCTAACGGTAGTAAAAAAATGGGTAATTGCCATAACTCAAAGCAATGAACATCATTTCTTTAATCTTACTACTTCTCATTCCTGCCCAACTCTTGAATGTCCTACCTGGCCACACAATGCCATGGCCTTCTTTCCAAGCAGCAGTTTCCCAGACAATGCTCGTCCTGCATGTCAAACTAGCATCACATCAGTAAGGATTAACAGCACCAGATAACTTTCCTGATTGACACTGGTCAACGTGATCTGAGGACTACGCTATCTTCCCTACAAAAGTTCCACTACAGGAGATACTGCAAGTCCTAAAAATGAGTTACTGTGTTTAAGTTATGGAATGTTATAAGGACTGATTGTTGAGAATATATTATAAAGGCATTTAAGACTAGTAACATGAGCAAAAGACTTATAAAACCCTTCAGTGTTTATAGCAAAAGGACTGTCAGCAGTACAGTATAGAGTAATTCAGTGTCGATGATAAATTCCTGGAGGAAATTCGTGTGAAAGTACAACTTCACAATGTCGAAACATTTCTCTCTTTCTTCCAAGTCGTTGAGTAAAAGAGCCTTCCAAAATTGTTATTAACCGGAATGAGAATGTTGATAAGTGAAGAAAAAACATGCAACTGCTCTTCCGCCTCAGAGAGAACGAGGTTGATTCTGCAACCTCGAAAAGCTCTGCCGAAACCCACTTGCACAAAAGGGTACGACAACACGAGGGCTTCACAGTACCCTCGAAGTCTTATAGATGAACACGGCATAAAGTGCCCTTCGGGAGGAACTCGATACACACAAATGCAAAACGTCCGTAATAAAAGAACTTAACAAAGAGAACTTTATCTCATGTATCCTAAGTTTATACAGCTGAAAGAAGTTTTAGGTTATTTGTGTATTGGCTGACTGTATCAGGTCGCAAGACCCAGAAGATAAGTTATTTTATCAGTACTTGCATTCTTAAATTTTTCTTTATATGTTTGCTAATTGTATTCATATGAATAAAGTTTTATTTGAATCTCAACTCGATTTTGAGTAATATGAAGAAGGCCCTATTATCAGTCAGTTGAACGACAGCACTCAGTACAAAGTGCGATGTTTACATTACAGAATAAAAAATTCCTGGTTTAAAATATCACCATTCAAGAAACTTGGCATAAAAATAAAAATTAAAAAAAGCAAATTTTAAGTATTTTTCACTTGAATATTCACCTTCACAATAACCCCACTTGCAGAAGTCCATCTGCACATTGAAAAGATGGTGCCAAAACACAAGCATGCCTCATATCTTGCAATTTATGTGGTCAGATGGAGTCTACAACAATTTTGTACAGAAGAGGCGAATATTTCATGTGTACATGAAAACCTTAAATATGGGACATAATTTCAAGATTAAAATAAGTAAAATGTGCTCATTTCCTTAAGATTGTTATGTAAAAGTACTAAAAAGATAAATTATTTGTTGACACAAACCCTCACACTTTAACTACACCGTCACCGTAGAGTACAGCACTTCTGAAATTTTTTCGTCATTATGAAACAATGCTGTTGCCAATAAAATTTCTTCATTGTAATGATACAGTGTTGTTGCCTTTACAAAATTATTAAATTAAAATAAGTCCAAACGATCTAAATACAATACTTCAAATATAAATTTACGCTTCTAAATTCTGGAAAAAAAGGGAGAGGTAGGCCTACACTTCACTGACAAGAACGGTGTTATGGTCTCTGATTTCAGTACGTTCGCCGATACGACCACCGATCCAAAGACCTAGGTAACAGGTCTCGCTATCAACAGTTCGATGTCAACAACAATTTCAAAAGGCCCAGAAAACTGATACCACTTCTCGAGATGAAATCATGCCTCAAGACGGCTGTGTATCCCAGCACTAAAATCTTGTCTTTCAACGAAATAGACACCACCTTCCTAATGAACATTCAACTTACAAACATTCTGAGATACAAATAAACGGGATCGCAAATTAAAAGTGTGCTCAGAGAGTTCTCCTTTGCCACCTGTAAGTTTAAATTTTGTTTTGCATGCCTACTTACACAGGCATGAAGAGTACAGTAACCAACTTAAAAACAATTCAACATACAAACGGCTGTCCAGAACATAACTCGTTTGCAAGTAGGGTGCCGTCTGTATCACCTTATACGGCTCTTTTTCAGGCTCTGTAGAAATGAACATTCATATATATCCACCGGACATTCGTTTATTTCCAAAATTAAATTGGTATATTAAGAGATTTTTTTTTTCATTTCATATACCTGCTACGCTTGCATATTAATATCTACATTAGACTAAATCATGGGTATCTGCTGGGGAAGAAAGTGGGTAAACTGGCATTTTAATGAGAAACTCTCTATGGGGCGCTGGGTATTTGCAGTTTGCCTGCCCTTTGGAAAAGTCACAGTGGAGACCCACGGCCTAAATTCTACCAAGTTAAAGGATTTACAAGAAATATACCAATACAGGCATTCCCTGGTTATCAGTGGAGCTTCCCTTCCTGATGAAAAGACGGTAACCGAAAATCGTGATAACCGGAAACCGACGAATATTGGCACCAATAAGTGGGGATTGGTGCCTCTGTTAGGTGGGTATCTGCGCCAATCTTTGGTTATCAGTGCCGATAAGCAGATATAGGCACCGAAAATCCAATCACTGTCGTCGCTACACAAGTGCCGTAAAACCGGATCACCGATATCCAGGGACTGCCTGTATTTGAAGTTTGCCTGGCCTTTGGAAAAGATACAGGTGGATAACCACAGCCTAAATTCTACAAAGTTAGAGGAATTACAAGAAATATACCAATAGTTGGCCAAAATACCCCCGAGGCATCGCCATCACACCCTGATACTCTTCACGGACATGAAAAACACACCTCTGCTTCCGCTGACACAGCAACTTTATCGTGCACCCTTCCCTGCCGCATACAAATCACAGCTTCGTGTCAAAACGACAAAGTGGAATTGTGTTCTTGTGACTAAGAGTAACTGTTTCAACACCTTTTATTTCATTTTTCCTCTCAGGAAGACCAATCACATTGCCAATACAAAATGTTTATCAAATAAAAAGTATTTTCAAACCTTTGAAAAATAAACTGACATCACACTACAGTGACAAAAAGCTTCACCCCCAAGATTTAGGATTTTGAACTGTTACTGGAAGACCACACTTGTGCTTACATGAAATACAGTGCTTTCAAACACAAGTACGAACACTGTACTTTCAAACATCATCAGAATACACAATGCTTCCAAAACGAACTTGGGCTTCTCATACTGTTTGAATTCATTTCTGTCATAAGTTGGAAGTGAGTTCCACACCGTCATATGGTATTGGGAAGTTCGTATGATACACGAACCTATTCAGAGCTGGACAGACGAAGCCTCAGGTATGAATCGAACCCCAAGCCACACAAATGTGCAAGTTTGGTGCTCCAGCACCGAGCCACATTGCTTCCTAGTACCTGTATAGTACATCCTTCAAAAATGGGGCCCAGCACTAAATATGACAACTATTTTCGTGCAGTGTATGATAAAATGAGGTACTGTAACTCATTACACGGTGAATGAAACATAGCACAGAATTTATACAGTAACTGCAGACAAGGCCCTACTTACAAACATTCAGAGATGCAAACAAATGGGGTAGCAAAGTAAAATTGTGTTCAGAGCGCTCTCCTTTGCCATCCGTACGTTCAGATTTTTTTCCATGTGATTATTCTATACAATACAGTACTGTAGTACAGTGAATTGAGTTTTAGGATTAAAAATATACAGTACTGTATTGACTTTAAATCATACTGTACTTAAATAAGCATGAAGAGTCAAGTAACCAACTTACAAACAATTCAACAGGGTAAGTAGGGTGGTGTCTGCAACGTATTAACTTCAATAAAACTCTAATTCACAAGATGATTAAACCCACACCTCTGAAATGAAAGGCAAGGGTGCTACCAATCTTTCACCTGCACTTAGATTACATACTCAGTTCCTCCTTGACGAAGATTACAGCAGGTACAATGCTCTTCAATAGAATCATTCTTAGACTGTATCACAGTAGAAATTGTCCCTTTACTTATCTCAGCACGGCAATTCTATATAGACTTAACCCAGCTACCATTAGAAGTTTAGGGAACATTAACTTAACTACTTGGCAATTTTTTACATACCATCAGCTCTCTGGGATTTGGCTTTTTAAGTGACAAAATCTGACAGTTAAGAAAGATCATTTGGTACAGCATAAAACCCACAGCCAACAGTAATCCCATAACATTTCTATAAAGCCAATTGAACACAAAACCTTTGTGGTAACACAGCTGATATATAATAAAGTCGGATAAGCTGAGATGAGCTAAGCTGAACAGCTAATGAAATGGAAGAACATTCTCTGTTTGTCTCAGTCACCTGTGGCAAAAGATCCATGTCCTGTTCCCACTTCCAAGGGGTGAAGGTTGCTCACGAGCAGCAGAGGCAAGCTGACAACACGGCAAGGAGACCTACGCAACTACGAACGCCCTATTCCTAGCTTTCCAAGCTCAAATGGATGTTAAAGTTGCATTGCCAGTGATGATGCATGAATTTGGGATTGTGGGCTGGACGTCTGATTTTGGAGAATTAGAATTTCAAATTTAGGCCAAAGGCCAAGCTCTGGGACCCGTACAGGCAGTCCCCGGAATACGGCTGTCTCGGTTCATGGCGTTCCGACTTAACGGCACTTGGTTCACGGCTCCGTTATTCTGGTTTTTGGCACCGTAACCCAGTTTTACATCGCCGTAACGGCGCTGTAAGCACTGTTTATTCCAATTAGGATTGTGGCGTTCTGGTTTACGGCAATTTTCAGTTTATGGCGCACAGCCGGAAACGGAGCCCCCGCTATAAACCGGGGACTGTGTGGGAGAAAAACCTCAAAGCAGTTGCACTATGAATCAACTGTTAGGAGAGGGTGGAAAGTAAGAGGGAAGAAAGGGAACATAAATGGAGGTATGCTGTGTATCAGGTCCACAACAATATTCGGTGGTGAATTATTGTTGATTTTATAAAAAAAGTTACAAAACCTTTCGAATCCTGAAGATGAACCCAGGACAGGGTTCGAAAGCTTTCGTAACTTTTTTATAAAATCAACAACAATTCACCGCCGAATATTGTTGTGGAATATACATCATAACCTGTTCTCGATCTAGAGGAGAAAGACCTACTAATGGAGGTACAGTAAAAGGAATGAAAGGGGTTGCAGCTAGGGCCTTTAGGGACACTGCAAAGAACCTTAAGCAATGCCTACAGTGCACAAAGTCATGATGGTTTCTCTATCCTTTCCCCAGTCTTGTACACTTTCCGCCCTGAGTTCCTAGTCAAAGCTCTCTCTCCTTGATCTGAACCTGGGAAGTGGTCTGCATCCTCCTCTTTCGATGCCTACCACTTTTCTAACCGATTACTCCGCTCACGTTCCCATCCTGTGCCTAACTTGCCTCAGTGTTAAGAGATATCAATTCTACTTAGGTCTATCAAAGGAACTGTTGGTCACCAAAACCTGATGTTTTTCAACTCAACCCATAATGGGCTGAACTGTAAGTTTCCATAGGTGCAGGGCATTGATAAACTTGCGTCAGCATTTTACAACTATTTGTATGGATGTTTATGGAGCTACTTTTGGCCTACTGTACTGTATTTTATTTCTATGGAACATACAAATTACAGGCACTGTTCATGAGAATGCAAACTGCACAAAACAAAATGAAATAAAATGGTTTCATTTCTCGCCATCAGAAAGAAAACATAACTATTTTAATCATCAATCCAGGTGACACTCCCCATTAGAATGTATAAAAAGCAACTACGGTCAACTTTATTTTGAAAACAGAGGTCTTCTGCAATGTTATCTGTTGTTATTCTGCAACATCACTTCAAGAGGGTTAATGAGCATTCTCCAGTGTGTCATCCAGAGTCTTCTGAATAATAAGGACACAGTGGTTCTGACAGCAAACCTCACAGACACTCGCAAAGAACTCAAAAACAGGGTTACCACATTTCAATGTGTGCCACGTGGCACATTGTAGATGGCACTTAAGTTGCGTTCTTGCTGTTTTTAACTTTTCATTCCTCCGTTTTAGTCTCTTCTGACTTAACTGGCCAACTTCTCAAACTTAGATTAGCAAAGCCGTGACTTGCTGGTCTTGCTGAACTAGGACCTTGATCTAACGGGTCCCCATCAGGATATTGTTTCTTCCAGTTACTCTACAGAGATCAGAAGCTGAACTGAGCAGTTTAATGGGTATTTTTGCCCTCCATGGCCAAAATACAGATATCTCACCCTCCTGCTTTTATCAGTTTATGAGATCATTCAAGATATACTTATTTCCTTCATAGTCAGGGCCAAGGTATACCCTCTCTTATTTCTTCTCACATCTCAACTTTCAGCTAGATGTTCCATGAACCATTCTCAAAATACTACAGCTATATAACAATATTTACCTTCAAGCCTTTTGCTAAGCATTACAACAGTCTCCTGACATGTTAAGAAAAAGGCAATGCTGAAATGACACAAACGGTTTCAAACGACTACGCCCTTACCGAACTGTTTATTGGTCGCTTGGGATGAACGATTATCACTCCCTGAACACCTGCCTTTCAGTCCAGTTCTACATTAGCTTCTATAGATATTGTATTTTCTAATAATGCATTGCTGTATAAAGTTTTTTATCCATATTACACTGCTTTTTTGCCACAACACGCACTGCATAAAACAAGAAGAAGCTTATAGATTACATTTGTGTGCTGTGATTGCAACTTTTCCTAGATGTGTAGGGGACATATTGCACTGTTGTGAATATATTTTAATTTTCACTGAATAAGTTTTTGATAATTTCAATAACTTTGAAGATAACATCAAAATACTTTACGTAAGCTTGAATTAAATATAAACAGCACTACATATGGTACTGTACACCCATATATACTATAAAGGTATTGAATATTGGTCTCTGTGTCTAAAATCAAGGGAGCCTTTACAAAATAACCTAGGTAAGAATTTCGAGTAAAAATATTTGAACAAAAACTTTCGCACTGACTATGGTGCACAGTAGCTCATGGCAAACTATAAGTAATATGCTCTCATGAAGCAAAAACTAACAATATCAACTCTGTTGTTGCTATAAATCTCAAATTAAATCACAGTCAAATGGTAGTCAATTGAGAGTCTTTACCTAACAGTTCTGGAATGACTCTTGAATGATTCAGATATTTGATCATTTGAATTCTGATGACCCCACAGTAAATTCCATGACTGTCATTAAGAGGTGATTATGAAGTCACTAGTGGGGACAGCTTCATTAATGAGATTTTTTCCTCCTCAAATGGCAACACGATATTCGGACATTTTTGCGACTGCCTTGGTAACCTTCTGAGAAAACAAAAAGCAGCTAGATTTTGTTTATCTACTTTAAACCAGCAATTCTGGGATAGATATATAATATTCAAGCTAACATGAGTTGAAATCCTGTACAGATCTAACTGCAAGCGGGCTTGAAGACCTATGCAACTTTATAGAGCATTTTCAAATTGATTCTGTTGCATTGGCTTATGGTTGTAACCTCTCTTAGTCTCCGTTATCAACAATCATTGTAGAGCTCCAAGGAAACGTATGAGACCTTTGACCAAGTGTCCAGACTAGTCCTTCTTCGGACACGATACTGAACAAGTAAAAAGCCACGATAATGTATATGAGTGATTGTATTTCCAAATTACAAAAAAAGGGTTAAAAAAAGGGAGCTTTTGACCGTTTGCACAACGGTCCTCTTCAGCCAAGATGAGGACCGTTGTGCAAACGGTCGAAAACTCCCTTTTTTTAACCCTCTTTTTGTATTTTCGAAATACAATCGCTCACATACATTATCGTGGCTCTTTACTTATTATTTCCGGTCACATTAAAGTGATGCACCATAGATCATACCGAATGACCCAAGTCGTTTCGACAGAACTTCTAATTGCTCTCAGTTCTTGGACTAAAAAATGATTAAAGTTTGTTTTACCCAAACCCACCAATCATACTGAGCCCTCATTAAGTCAAAACAAGGACTCTGTGTGACTGATGAGTTTCTTGTGACAAAATCATTTCCCAGCGGTTACGGACGAATCTTCTGACATTTTCTTTAGTGACAAATCAGATTTCGACTTCTCCAGGAGTCTAAATTTCTTTGACCAGAAACAATGAATTCGAATTGGAATGCAGTACTGGATAAAATTTAGGCCAAAGGCCAAGTGCTGGAACCTATGAGGTTATTCATCGCTTAAAATAGTGGTGAAAGAATCGTTAGGAGAGGTTGGACAGTAAGAGGGAAGGAAGAGAATATGAACAGAGACAGTAAAAGGAACGAAAGTGGTTACAGCCAGGGTCCGAAGGGTAGGGGCAGAGAACCTTAAGTAATGCCTACAGTGCGCCGCGTGGGGCACACCGATGGCACTACCCCACTACGAGGGACATCAAACAAGAGGATCAGCCTACCTATGACGATCAACATCTTCGTTAACTTTCTTCACGTTTTCAAAACTCCCCCAGAATGTTTCGCAAAACTGTTCTGTGATGGTTTTGCAGTGCAAGGGTAAACTGACGCAGCTCAACCATACACCTATTTTAGGATCTTTAAACATGAGTTTGATTTCTTAGCTTTACTGTTATAACATTGAAATGGATATTTCAAAATATAATTTCTAGTTTGTGAGTTGTACACGATATTTAGGAGACTAAATATGAACAATGACTTAGAACTAGACAACGTTTTTTTTTTTTTTTTGTAGACTACGCTCAATCCATGATAAAATTCTTCGCCTTCGACTTAACACCTATAGATTTCTATCTTCAAAATATAAAACTCTTACAAAATCTCTCTCCCCAACAGCCTTATAGTAGTCAGATTACAGCAGACATGCGCCAAGTGAAAGTCAGGGCAGTACTGTATACACACATACACGTAAGCCTCTTCTTCGACAAAAAGTACAGAGTAACATGGAAACGAAGTGCATTCACCGAAACATGAAAAGCCACCATCCCATTTGTAGAATATAATCCATTTTGCGTATAAGTACAGCAAATAAAACGTCCAACTTATAGTGTCAGTAAGAGAATTCTTCGACATACAAAATTTTGTCAAATAAATTGTCAATTGAGAACAATAAAGCCAAGATTTAATCTACGATGACATACGTAACTCTTTAACCCGTGACAAATAAGCCACTCGATCTGGTCACAAAACTGGAAAAATTTCTCTTACATCGCAATATAAATTCCGACAAGATATAAACAGCAGTATAAAAAATCTAACCTACTCTCCAATGGTTTCTCACTATCTTACTTTAAACTTGCATTGAAAGTGTTCAAGTCTCACCGGTTACTTTTCTAAAACACTTGTGACTGAATTTATGACTTCTGACTTTAATATTTCCCGACATCAGCGTAAGGAACACAGTTGTCTTAAAGCAAACCACAAAATCAAATCTCCTCACTGGAAAAGTATTACCAGAACGGCGTCCTACCTTCCGTTCCTTGCAGGTAATAAAAGAACGCAAACGTTTCTCTCAAGACTGCCTGAAAGAAGAAGACCACAGAAGCTAGGACTGGTTGGGTCCTGCCGTGCCTCCTCGATCGGGTTACCGATCCACGGGGGTCCCCGTGTCCGAGGCACTCAAGTTTGTGCCGTCGTACCCGCGGAGATGGACCTGCAATGATTCAGGGTGTGAGTTACAGAGCAAACTATCTGGGTAATCATCTTCGCTTCTACTCTCTACACGAGTCTCTTGTGTGACACACTGCAGATGGAAGCTTTCCAACCATTTTCTTCAGTGTGACAACAAGAGGTTTGCAAAGAAGTTCACAATCTCGTCAAAACAGCTACATAATAACAATATAAATACTTAATTTAAGATTTATTTTTTAAATACTGACCTTCCAGTGGTAGTTCGACAGATTGAAACAAAAAAACCAGAAAACTCGGTTTTCTATGAATAGCCTTCTTCTATCCATCTATTTCCCCCACCCCCAACCAGGGGGTTACTGTAATAGGTACAAACACCCGTAGCCTTCAGTACTGATATAATGGAGAGGTAAGTATTTAAAAAATAAACCTTAAATTAAGTATTTGTATTTTTGAAATGAACGAACCTTACCTCTCCATTATATAGCTGATTCACACACTTAGCATGGAGGTTGGCGAAGTGAAAATCAACAGGCCTTTTAAGGCTACGTAATACAGTACAGGCAGTCCCTGGGTTATGACGGGCTTGGCTTACGACGTTCCGAGCTTACGACGCTCTTCAAACATTTCATCAAAAATTATTTCCTGGGTTACAATGCATGCTCCGGGTTTATGACGATGACGATGCTGATCCAATGAAAGAAATATGGCTCCAAAAGGGGTAGAATGGTCAAAATTTGAGTTTTTTTTTATGAAAAACTCGATAAAAATCCAGTTTATGTCATTTAAGAGACACCCAAATGATTTAAAAGTAAGGTTTTCTTACGATTTTCGATGATATTTTGGGTTAAGATGCGACGCTGGAAAGGAACCCGTCGTAAACTGGGGACTGCCTGTACAAAAATATGTACAAAAAGTGTTTGCTTACCTAGTGAAACCAATCCACTGGCTATTACTGCCGCCTTCAGAGGATTGTCACTCAGGTACGAGAACCTCATCATGAAGATACCTGGGGTCTCTTTGGAGGATGACCCCTTCAGCAGAAGGGAGGGTAAGGTTACTGTGGCAAAACCCAGCAGAGTCGATGATGGATAAACAACTACTGTAGTCCCTACAGACATGAGGGTACATTTCCTATACTCAACCATGAGTACCTCCAAGCTTCCCCAACTAAACAAAAATGGAGCTAAAAACTGCAGACAGAAAAGCTACTGCGATTCAGGACATAATATCCCTTGCACAAACTAGAGGAGCTAATGCTCTGCAGAATTGTACTGAATTTCTACATCATGAAGATAATTCATTGCAAAAACAGAATTGCAATGCCATCGGGTGGCCTCAATAACTTTCTCTAAAGATAAGTTTTGCAGAAATTGTACTGAATTTCTACATCACGAAGATAATTCATTGCAAAAACAGAATTACAATGCCATCGGGTGGCCTCAATAACTTTCTCTAAGGATAGGTTTTGCAGAAATTGTACTGAATTTCTACATCACGAAGATAATTCATTGCAAAAACAGAATTATAATGCCACCGGGTGGCCTCAATAACTTTCTCTAAGGATAAGTTTTCCAAAAATTCAAATACATAGCCATTGCTCGAACGTCGTATGGTATTACCTTCAAGGCAGATATTACATCAGGACCCAATTTTGCACGAAAGATTTCACCCTGCTGAACCCAATGAAAGGGTGGACATTGCATTTTTAATTAATGAAGGTCTGGCTTGGACACACAGAAGAGATTTTACATTAACCCTGTTGTCTTTAGTGCGATTCAGATGTCCTAAATCCCCATTAGACACAAAAGGGAATCTATCCATTAAAAGCAAAGATTCAAACTAGATAGTGACACTGTCTTAGGCATGGGTTTAGCCCTAAAATCATTCTTCGCCCAAAAAAAAAGCAGAAAGGAAAGAACTGCCTTGTCCTTAGTAAACCTACCCTAAAAGACAAAGCTTGTATTTCACTCACCCTCTTAGCTGTAGCCAACGCCACCAAGAAGAGAGAATTTATTGAAAGTTCTCTCAATGAGGACTGTTCCAAAGGTTCAAAAGGTGGTAACAAGAGACACCTTAGAACGACATCTAGGTTCCACGATAAAGAGGGCACCAGACACCCGGGAACCTCCTGCTGAAAACCTCTAATGACATCTTTGATATCTTTGCCTCAGACAGATGCAGGCCTAATGTCTACGAACAGAAGCCAACATGGCCCTATAACCTTCAATGGCTGCTACTTGTCAGAGTAAAAAAAGGGAATTGCCAGTTTCCCAAAATCATGGTGGTTAGAAGACCGGTGACCAAGGAGCGATGTTACTGTCGTCTGGAAGTTCCAGAACAGTTTTTGTTTTTCCCTTGAGTTAGGAAGCCTGGAGTTCATCCACATCTACCCTTGAGGATACATTCACCCATTCGAAAGTTCCTGATTATATTTTTCCATGTTTTGTATTTGTTTTTAATATCATCGCCGTTTGGTCATCGGCCCGAACATAAATAAACTGGCAACTGTAAATTGTGTTTGACAATTCAAGACCTGACATACTGAGAACTTTTTCTCACGTCTGAGATATAACAGAAACTTGATGTTGTTGTTTATAGAGGTACAGGTGCTGGAAAACCCCTTATATCGACACCAGGACCTATACACAGACCACTGGCGTTGGTAGATCCGATTTGCGGAATCCCTCCTACAAGCTGAAGCATGTGGGGGTTGTGATGGCACCTTTTCTCCCTTGGTTGCTTCGGGAGATTCTTCCTGACAGGGAGAAGTCTGGGCAGACCCAGTAACCACTGAAGCAAGTCTTGAAACCAGACCTTCCTTAGCTACTAAGGGGGTAATCCAAGTCATGCGACAACTGACAGAATTGCCTAGCTTGCTGATGGCTTTTTGGATCATAGCAAAAGCATAACAGTCTAGACCTGACCAGTCTAATAATACAGACGACTGGCTCCCAGCCGATGTAGATCTAATGGGTGAACAAAAGACCAGCAGACGAATATCACAACCATACAAACAGGTCTGTGAAGGGGGACCACCACAGTTTCCACAACTTGTTGCACACCTTCGGATGTAAGGTCCGTTCCGTTGCTATTACTTGATCCTTGTGACAGAGAACATCTGCAAGAACTGCATACCAGGTCCTCCAGCTCCTGCAGTCCTTTCCATATTGCCAACAGTTCCAAAAGACCCGACAGCTGTTTTTCGCCTGCAGTCACTCCCCAGCCTTTGCCAGATGTGTCTGTATACAACATCAGGTCTGGGTTCTTGAGATCCAGCGATACTCCTTGCCGAAGACGAGGGTTGTCTCTCCACCGCTGGAAAGTTTCTTTCTGATCCCTAGAAACTAACACCACATGAGAATTGGGGAGCACCTTCCGATCCCAAAGTTGCTTCGGAAAAAACTGAAGAGGCCTCATTCTTAGCCTTGGAAAGGAAAAAATGACTGGCCCAGGTTTTCCTCCCTACATGAAAACATGTCAGGCTTATTCTCTTCCGCAAAATAATTCGGGAACTTCTTACACAAAACCAATAATTTCTTCAAAGAAGAAGCCGTGTCTGTCTCTTCATTAGGTTCCGCACCAGAGCTCATTACATAACCCATAGAAGACCCCACAACCTGTACCTCTGACAATGAGGAAGAAGAAGAAGGGGGCTTAACCACTGAGTCAGGGCTGACATTATCTTTGGCAACCGGGGACGTGACCTCCGTGAGTAAAGCCGGAAAAGTAGTAGTTGGTTGATTCAAAGCTCACTCTTTAACAACTTCACTGCCAATAAAACAGCTTTCGACCTCAAAAGGCATATGTCTTGGTTGTTGAACATTTCCCGGTTCAATGAACAAATTTAAGTTCTGATCAGGAAGCAACTTGTGAAACCGAGCCAACTTCTGAGCCACAGGGAAACTGCGGCTGAAACTGCAATCCCTTGATTATGGGCCGAAACTCCAGCAATTGGAAGAGGCACTGAAACGCAAGCACGCTTAGCTGGAGGCTCTCTAAGCAGAGAAGAAGAATCCAAAGGTGAAAACAGAAACATCACTGCTGGTTTGAGTCTGAGAACCTCAAGCACAACCAAAGTCTCTCTGAGAGTCTGAGCAGCGAAGATTAATATAGAATGAGAATGCTTAGCAGACGCTAGGTGCACAGGCGATTGCCATAAGGCCAAAGGTAGCGCAGGAACTGGTCGCATAGGTGAAGCATGCGCTGTTGAATGCCGTATAGCCGAAGGTAGCGCAGGCACCATCGAACAGGTGATAGTCACATAAGTGACGCATGCACAGGTGAAAGCCTTGTAGGGGAAGCACGCGCAGGAGATAGACGTAAAGAGGAACTAAAGCGTAGCCCTGCGCTCTGACCAACAGAAGGAGAAAGATGCAAGGACGTGTCGCACTGCGGCAAAAGGCGCAGGAGAACTGCACGCAGCCGACTGCACGGCACACACTTCTTGCATAGCTGATGAATCCCAAGAATTAAGGGAAGAGGAAGAACCTCTACACACATCTCTAGAAGCTACAGGATCTTTAACACAAGTCCTAGACTGCGAATGATCCTCACTATCAATCATTCTATTCAACATTATCAGAAAGACATGAAGAATCATTACTAACAAGATGTCCCGACGCTGTCAATCTTAAATGCTGTGAAGATGATGGGCGGCTTCTCTTTACCCAAGCGATCCTTCGGGGAACGAAGTCTGACACCTGTACTGCTGTCAGGCCGACCAGAGGAAGGGGACACTGGCCACCGATCCACACTGCTCCCTGACATGTCCCAGTTCCCTGTTGCTCCAGGCAGTGAGGGAGCAAGACAGGACATGCCAAGGACATGACTATTCAGGAGCGGGGGCACTGACCCCTCCTCTAACACGGGGGAATTACCCGGAACCAACCGAGACCCCAGCGGAAGGTAACGGCGATAAAACATTCTGAGAAACTTCGGTTAACTGATTTACTGCCCTTTAAACCCTTGATATCTGACTCAGTTCTATCAAATCTTACATCCTGAACTGATTGGGAAGCTCTAGTAGCAATAATAGAATGAAGAGAAGAGGAGGTCTTAACAAAGTTACCAGAAGGGGAAGGAGACAAATCGTGAACTCCCTTAGCACTAGTCTTAGGAGACTTAACCTCTTGCTTCTTTTCGCTGCCTTTTCAAAAGATCAGCGTCTGTTCGTTTATGATGTTTCGCCAATTTTAGCATAAATTCATTTGACCAACAATCACATACTGCTTGACAACAGTCATTCGCATTACTGTACACTCTTTTCCTCGACATTTCGCACGTCACGAGGATCAGCGGAACTAGAGTAAAGCCTAATACGGGCAACCTCTACCTTACAGGTCCTTATTCTATCATTAACATCCAAGTCATCAACAGAAAACCAAGCACAGATAACTCTCTAACAATATTCTGCCAAAACCAGCTAAAGAAGTAGGCTGCTGACAGGCTAAGGGTGTTTGTACCTATTGTTTCCCTGGTGAGGGGGTGGGGGAAGTTGATGGGTAGAAACAGGTATTCATAGAAAACCGAGTGTTCTCATTTTTGTTTCGATCTGTCAAACTACTGCTGGTGCAGAAGTAAAAGCTATATAATGGAGAGGTAAGGTTCATTTAAAAAATCCACAATTATATACTAGTAATGCAATTACTATGTAATTGTGGACTTTTGTTACACAACAAGAGATTTGTTAGTGCAGTTCTGACAGTATGGAATCTAAAATTTAGGCCAAAGGCCTAGCTTTGGGACCTAAGAGGTTACTGAGTGCAGAAAGGGAAACAGAGAAAATAGGTCTGAAAGATGCAAACAGTTGGAAAACCTCGCAGTTGCACTAAGAAACAAACATTGGGAGAGGGTGAAAAGTCAGGTGGAAGAAAGAGAATATGAACAGAGGTACAGTAAATGGAATGAAAGAGGTTGCAGCTAGGGGCCAAAAGAACGCTGTAAAGAATCTTGCAAAGTAATACAGGCAGTCCCCGGTTTACAACGGGTCCGGCTTACGATGTTCCGAGGTTACGATGCTTTTCAAATATATTTATCAGAAATTATTTCCCGGTTTATGACGCATGTTCTGGGGTTACGACGCCGATCCGACGGAAGAAATATGGCCCCAAAATGGCAGAATAATAAAAATTTGGAGGTTTTTTGATGGGAAACTAAAAAAAATGCAGTTTACATAATTTTCAATGCACCAAAAGCATTAAAAGTATGAGCGGATTACCATTTTTCGGTTTACGACACGGCGTAGGTACGGAACCCCCGTCGCAAAACCGGAACTGCCTGTATTCTGTTTTAGGAGGAAACTACAGTTCTAGAGACAAGCCCGACGGATGGGTTCGTAAAAGGCGAAACTTACTAGTATGTAGATGTTAACCTCCTCCGCTCGAGAGAGAAATGGGAAATTCCCTCCCAGTCTTGAGGTGGGCCAAACGTGCTGTTGGGTAGCACTTATACAATTCTTCTTTGACTGAGTGGGACAACGCAGACTCGTCGAACACATCCAGAATTGTCACTTCTACCTGTTGGTTAAAACATGAATATGACAGTCAAATTTGCAGGACATTTCATAATAAGTCTGTCTAGATTTTGCATTTTCAAATTTTGCAAAATGAACGACGCAAACAGATTGCTGTAGTTAATGATAATCAGTAATAAACACCGTATTATCTAATATGAACCATGAATATGACAGTCCAATTTGCAGAGCACTTCATAATAACTCTACATTTTATATTTTTACATTTCAATCAAGAATGATGCAAACAGATTCCTGTAGGTAATGATAATCAGTAACATACATTATAGTAACTATTATTGTGATAGTTTTTTTTCTTTCTCCTTCTTCTGTACAGTTTGTATGCAAAAAGTCAGATATTCTTTTGCTGAAACGTATTTTTGTGTTTATTTATTTTTGTTTTTAGCTGTGTGTGGTATTATACGTATTTTTTTTGTTCCTGTCTGTAGCCAGGAGTGAGTGAGGGCTAGGTCGGTGGACCAACTTTTCCCCCTTGCGGTAACCTTGAGAAATAACCTCTTCGCTACCCCTTTGTGATACCCTTTTGGAGTTTGCCCTCAGAAGCTTGCCCCTTTGGCCGGTTGAGACTGTGAGGCAGTATGGGCAGTCTCCAGTTGTTGTGTAAGGTTGATCAAGAAGGTTAATATTTTGGTACTTTACTGCAGACATATAGAGCCTTCTGTTTATTGACAGTAGGTGTTAAAGACTTCTATGAGGATGAGCCTTCTGTTTACTGACAGTAGGTGTTTAAGACTTACTATGAGGATGAGCCTTCTGTTTAGTGACAGTAGGTGTTTAAGACTTCCATGAGGAAGAGCCTTCTGTTTACTGACCGTAGCTGTTAAGTAGGGAGTGTACGGCGGAAGGCTGATGATTCATATATTGTATTCAGAATTACCAAGGGGCTTTTCTATTGAGAAAGTGTTTTTATTTTGAACCTGGTGAGGGAACTGCACCCATGGGCAGGTGATATTTCTTCGTGTTGATTGACTTGCAGGTATTGAGAGCCCTAATATTGTAAAGGGCAAGGTGTGATATATGTTGTTGATGTAGATTGATAGCTTTTTTATGCTGATTGCTGGCAATCATACATGAGCTTGTTGTTTGATGATGCTATTCTGTTGTAAGTTGGTGTGATATATGTGCTTATTATTTGAGGTGGCTATTTTGATATGCATATTTTGTTGCCTGTATTTAGTCCCTAATGTTGTAAAGGGCAAGAAAATAATGGGTACAGGCAGTCCCCGGTTATTGGTGGGAGGTTCCGTTCTGAGGGTGTGATGATAACCAAAAATCGCCGCTAACCGAAAACCAGCGATTTTCGGGGCTAATGGGTGCTAAAAAGCGCCGATTTTCGGTTATCGGCGCCTCTCTTAGGTGTGTATCGGCGCCAATACCCAATAATTGGCACTCGATAAGCAGAAATCTGCGATTTTCGCCGCCAAAAATTGCCGATTTTCGTCGCTAGGCAAGCGGCATAAAACCGGATCGCTGTTAACCAAACCCATCGTTAACCGGGGACTGCCTGTATATATTTACATCAACCGTTTTCCTGATGCGATTACAGAGTTAAAGGGAACTGATGTTTGCTGGAGTGTGCGTGTGGGTTGGAAGTGGTAATCTTCCTTGGTAAAATTCATTGCTTACATTTTGTGTTTGTTTGTGCATGGATGAGCATTGTTGTTTCTTTTGGTCGCCTAGTGTCGTGAAGGGGCTAAAATTTCATCTATTTTTGTAAGGTTGGGGTTTAGTTGTAGAATAAATCAGTTTTGAGAAGTCGAGTTTTTTTTTTTGTGAACCTTCCATATTTTCACTTTGGGTCGTCTACCTCAGTCTTGCTCTAGACAAGCCCCAACATTATGAATCATGGATCTGTCGCACTCAATACAGACCAGAAATATCGTCACATCAACCCACCTGCACTTTCTGAGGTTCAACGTACGAAGCAAAGCAGTTCAGAGTCATTCTTGAAGCTAACTCACTCTGACTCAGACTGTCCAGCTGCGGAATAGAGATCTAGAATTATACAGAGGGTCATCTAATAATGATTTATAGATTTAAGACAGTGGCTTAAAAATCTTGTTATATGGCCAAACAATTTAAAATACTAAGTATTTTCACTCATAAAAAACATTGAAAATACAAAATTACATCACTCTTACATTCCAAAAACCATCCTTTTTATTTTATTATCGTCAAAATATCGCAAAAAACAGTTTTCAAAATCTTGAGTTATACAACCAAATTACTTAAAATACTAGGTATTTTCACTCTCAAAAAAACATTCAAAATACAAAATTAAATCATTCTTACACTCCAAAAACTGTCCTTTTTATTTTATTATCGCCAAAATATCCCAAAAAAGGAGTTTTAAAAATCTTAAGTTAAATAACCAAATTACTTAAAATACCAGGTATTTTCACTCATAAAAAAACATTCAAAATACAAAATTAAATCATTCTTACACTCCAAAAACCGTCTGTTTTATTTTATTATCGCCAAAATATCCCAAAAAACAGGAGTTTTAAAATTCTTAAGTTATACAACCAAATTACTTAAAATACCAGGTATTTTCACTCAAAAGAAAAACATACAAAATACAAAATTAAATCATTCTTCTGCTCTAAAAACAGTCCTTTTTGTCTTATCTATGCCACAATATCCCACGAAAGTGGAAGAGCTGAGAGAGGAATTTCTTTTAATGGATGAAACAAAGCGGAACTTACGCTGAAGGTGAGACCTACGCCACCAGACACTTAGCCTACTTCACATCATCTCACTCACAACATGACCGATCTGACAAGCTAAGGCGGTAAACTTTTTGGAATAACAGTCAGGAGGGTTTGGGAGAGAATGGAAAGGAAGATAAAATTTAGGTCAAAGACCAAGCACTGAGACCTATGAGGTCAATCAGCGCTGACAGTGAAATTCACCGTAAGAAGGTCTGAAGGTGTAACAAGAGGAAAAGTTAAGTATACCTTAGTTTTACCAGACCACTGAGCTGATTAACAGCTCTCCTATGTGGCTAAGAACCAATCGGTTACCTAGCAACGGGACCTACAGCTTACTGTGGAATCCGAACCACATTACAGCGAGAAATGAATTCCTATCACCCGAAATAAATTCCTCGAATTCTTCATTAGACGGCCAGAGACTCGAACTCGGGCCTGGCGAGTGCTAGTCCACAACTCTATCGACTCGCCTAACGAGGAACTGTAACAGGAGGAAAACCTTTCGCAGCTGCACTATGAAACAATTGTCAGGAGGGGGTGGAAGGAAAGATGGAAGAAAGAGAATATGAAAGGAGGTACAGTAAAAGGAATGAAAGGGGTTGCAGCTAGGGGCCGAAGGGACGCTGCAAAGAACCCTAAGTAAATGCCTACAGTGCACTAAATGAGAGGCACTGACAGACCTCCCTACAGGGGAAGATCTGTATGAAATGATCATTATCATCACTGTCTGCTTAACCACACCACTCATCTTCACACACAGACCACATAAAACTAAAAATGCTATCATAAAATAATAAAAAGTTCAGTAAACCCCGCCATTCGCGTTCTCAAGACTCGCGGATTTCTCTGTCAAATGTATCTACCCATTATTCGTCGAAAATTCACCCATTTGTGGTATTTTTCACTGAGAAATATTCACTAATTGCTGTATTTTCATACCATTTTCATGAACAAATGCACTTTTTGTGATAAAACTATTAAAATACTCAGGTATAATAATTTTTAGAGGGTTTTTCTTGTGTTTAAACTAATAAACCAGGCAGTTCTAAGTGTTTTTAGAGGGTTTTAAGTATTTGCAGATTTTAGCTATTTGCCAGGGGTGTGGTGCGCATCCCCTGCCAATACTGGGGTTTACTGTAAATTTAAAATCTGTAAGTAAAATATGACATTCTAAACTTTAGTACTGGCATTAAATTATGAATACAGACGCCACCCTACTTACGAACATTCACATACAAACAAAAGGGATCGCACATTAAAATTGTGTTTGGAGCGCTACCCTTTGGCACCCGTAAGTTCCAATTTTGTTTTGTGCGCCTATTCTGTACACAGTACTGCATAAATAAAGACAAAATCCACGAAGGAAAGAGAAACAGTGGAGTGCTGCAAGGCCTTTCGACTTATAGTCCTCTACTTAGCAGTCTGCTAAGTAAAGGACTATAAGCCGAAAGACTATAAGTCGAAAGACCTCGCAGCGCTCCACTGCTTCTCTTTCCTTTGTGGACTTTGTCTTTATTTATATATTCACCACGTTCCGTATTTTTGTGATTTACTTATACAAAATACTATACGTACAGTGTCTTGTGTTTTAGGAATAAAAAAAAAAAGGACAGTGCTGTATTAACTTTACATGAAGAGTACAGCAACCAACTTACAAACGATTCAACGTGCAAACAGCCCTCCGGAACGTAACTCGTTTGTGAGTGGGGTGGCGCCTGTACGTCTTAAGAAAATGAAAATACTATATGGCACCACAAAAACACGACTACAAAACAATTCAAAATCATACCATTTCAAGCAGCGTACCTTCTGATGACGACTACAAGAAAACGACAGAAGAACACTCACCCGCTCAACCATGAAATCTATGGAGTCTGCGATCTGTGCGTCCATGAGTTTCCGGGGGAAACGGCCAATGATCATCTTCTTCAACAGAGTTGCAGGCAGCATCCAGAACCTGCGTACAAAATGTATCATATATCAAGTTACATCCAGCATCTTCACAGATCAAGGAGCCGTGATGGTTACGGCCAAAATATTAATCTACAAGACACCACCCTACTTATACGGTATACACGCTGCGTTCCCGACGGCCGTTTGCACGTTGTATTGTTTTTAAGTTTGTTACTGTACTCTTTAGGCCTATTCAAGTACAGTATGATATAAAGTCAATATAGCACAGTACTGTGCATTTTTTCATCCTAAAATACAATACACTGTACGTACAGTACTGTAGGTACAGAATAGGCACGCAAAACAAAATTGGAACTTGCGGGTGGCAAAGGGGAGTGCTCTGAACACAATTTTAATTTGCAATCCCGTTTGTTTGTATCTCTGACTGTTTCTAAGTTGAATGTTCTCCAGTAGGGTGGTGTTTGTATATTACATACAAATCTGAGATAGAGCAGCATCTCAATTTACGAGTTGAGATAGAGCAGCATCTCAATTTACGAGAAGCTTTGGGTATCTGGCTTTCTGATAAGTAGTATAACCTGCATTCAAATATTTTCTAAATATCTTACGGCTAATAACGATTACACATGGTTCCTCATCTCAAGTAAACTAGCTGTACTTTAAACGAACATTCAATTCAAGAGATTTTCCTAAAAATGTATCACATATAAAATGAAAATGGTAGCTAACAAAAAATTATCATTAAAAATGTAGCTGGTAAGTAACGGAAGTCTGCAAAGTTGAGATGTCACCGTTGCTTACCTACAGTTCATAAAATGAATCAGAACTTGCAACTGTATACCAACAGAACAAATAATTCATTTTAACTCTGGAAATGTTAGTGGGAAAATTGTTACTTTAGGTGGTAGGAAATTTTTTCAATTGATGGTAAAACCTGTTCTATGCCATCTGGGACTGAAATATATAGGGTTAACACCTTTCATACCAGGACCTGATTTAAACTGGGTGGTATCTAGCAGCGATATTTATTCAGGAAAAGTTACAAACTTTCCAGGGCTGACAGTCCCAAACGATGAGGACGGTTAGTACTGGAAAGCTTGTAACTTTTCCTGAATAAATATCTCTGCTAGATAACGTCCAGTTTCAATGAGGTCCTGTTAGTAATTGCATTAATGCACAGAACAACTGTGAAAGTGATATACAGTGGACTCCTGCCTATTTGCGGTTCCGGATTTGCGGACTCACCTATTCAAGGATTTCTCTGTGAAACCTATGTACACATTATTCAAGGAAAATTCGCCTAATTCGCGATATTTTTCATACAGAAATATTCACAAATTACTGTATTTTCATATTTTTGTGACTAAATGCACTTTTTGTGATCAAACTATCAAAATATTCGGGTATAAGCATTTCTAGAGGGATTTTTGCTGTTTTGGACTATTAAAATAGGCAGTTATCAGCATTTTTAGAGGCTTAAGTATTTGTGGACTTGAGTTATTAGTTGGGGGTAGTGGTACGCATCCCCCCGCGAATACTGGGGTCGACTGTAGTCAACAAATTATGCACATTTAAAATTTTGCAGTAACCAGTTAGCCACAACAAATATGTAGCTTGCAGGTAATCTGAGTGTTATGATAGAGTGAATTTGACAATTAACAAGGGGTATGCTGTGTTATTCTCTAAATGTCTCCGAATACATGTAAAGCTGAACCTTTGGCAGAATGGGGCCACCTAAGAAGCCTACTGTAACTGAGTGAACCCTTCGATCCAAAGTAACACTTGGAACTACGGAGTGCAAAGGAATTTAAAATTTATGCCAAAGGCCATGCTCTGGGACCTATGTGGTCATTCAGTGCTGAAAGGGACATTCAGAGTAAATAATTTTAAAGGTGTAACAGAGGAAAGCCTTGCAGTTGCACTATGAAACAATTACTGGGAGAGGGTGGAATGTCAGATGGAAGACAGAGAATATGAATGGAGTTTCAGTAAAAGGAATGAAAGGGCCTGAGGGGACACTGCAAAAAACCACAAGTAATGCCTACAGTGCACCGTGTGAAGTGCACTGATGGAACCATCTCCCTACGGGGACCTGGCGATACAAGCATCAAAAGTACACAGAATGAAGTATAATACATAATGTAAGTTCAAAACGACACACCACCCGGGGTGAAACGGTCGTGAGAAACAAACAAAAATACTCACACAGGTGCAGAATCGACGTAATTGAACACTTTGGTGTCGGTGAAGGAATTGCAGAGAATCAGGGATGCAACGCGGGGGCAGTTACTGGTTAGCTCGGCAAACTTTTGTGCTAAGAAACCACCCAGGGACGCCTGAAACAGAAGACGCGTTTCGTGAGTTGTACTTTAACAGAGACCTTTCACATTCACAGCTGAACTCTGATCCCCCTTTCCTGGTGAGAGCAACCAGGTTTGCTGAACAGGAGAAGCTCCAATATGCAGTTAATGTGCCTCGCTATAGAACTTCTCAGTTCCAGAGGTCCTTCATTCCTCACACCACTGGACTGTGGGACAGCCTCCCTAAAGAGGATGTCGTTCAATAGGAACTTCAGAAGTTCAAGTGAAGATGCAATGTATTTCTACCCGAATACAATTCAACCTGTATTTTAATATTTTACTTACGTTTATATTTAGTTATCAATTTGTTAATTTATCTGTTTTTCTAATAACTGATCTCCTCTTTCTGCATTTACTTCTTTCGAATGAACACCTTAATATTCTTTGAAGTCAATGGCCCCTGTGGGCTTGTCCCATATGAATAGGGTTCATCTTCTGAATAATAATAATAATAATAATAATAATAATAATAATAATAATAATAATAATAATAAGTAAGGCCACCTGGATTGAACTGTCATCTGCATAAAAAAATATGATTATTGCAACACTGATGACATCATCAACATGTAACCCCCTCTGCTGAATCTTTTCAAATTCACTCAGTGTTTTGTTTTGTAGGAAAGTTTATTTCTGTACTTTATAAGAAGCACCTCCATTTAAACACACACTTTGGGGGCATGGCCTTTCTGATGAGTAACAAAATCCATTAAGTAACAAAGATCCTGTAATATAGCCTGCTTGTGAGTATATTCTACATATCTTACAGCTAACAGCAGTGCCACGTTGCTCCTAACCTAAACTAACCTGTACTTTACACATAGACATTCAATTTAAGAGATTCATCTCAAACAGTACCACATCTTGAAAGGTAGAATATGGAAAAATAATCATAATATGATAGCCGACAAGTACAGAATTCTTCAAGGTTAAGGTTTTACTATACAGGCAGTCCCCGGCTTATGATGTTCTCAGCTTACGACGCTCTTCAAATATATTCATCAAAAATTATTTCCTGGTTTACACCACATCTTCTGGGGTTAAGTCACATGCTCTGAGGTTACGACGCTGATTCAACGGAAGAAATGTGGCTCCAAAACGGCTGAATGGTCAAAATTAGGAGTTTTTTTTTTTTTTTTTTGAAAACTCGATAAAAACGCAAGTTACATCGTTTTCAAGACACCAAAAGGATTAAAAGTAGGGTTTCCTTACGATTTTCGACGGTTTTTCTGCTTACAATGCGGCGTAAGAACGGAACCCCCCCCCGCGTAAACCGGGGAATGCCTGTACTCTCTTGTACTTCGAGAGATTATTCTGACTGTAGCTTTTGGTTTACATAATTCACTCAAGAAAATCTCTCATGCAGGTACTAATCTTATGCAGTACATACACTCTGTATTCAGAAAATTAAGAAAAAGATACCAATTTATGTGAAGTTTATCCGGTGGGATTATTTTTTCAAAATTCCTCAAGTAATAAAAATAAACGACAACAAACAACTCGCACGTACTAATCCTAATTTATATTCAGAAAATAAAGAAAGTTATCAGTTTATGTAAAATTTTTTTGGTTGGATTATTTAACAAATATACCTCAAGTAAATTAAAAAAAAAAAAACGATGACAAACGACTCACTCCAAGTATGTGCGCTCTGTCAATCTCCAGAATGTCCAGAAGCCGCCTGAAGCCCTCGCACCATTCGTTGACGGACCAGTAAACGGGATACTCGACCTGCAAGAGATCGGGAGGGTGTTCCTGATGATTAACATGCCAAGGCTACGAATGACTAAACAGTGCGCAAGCGAAAAATGTCCATGCAAATTGGCCGTATCGTGTGGTGGCAGTATGGAAAATTGGGTCTGTGAGAAGAGGCTTTTGAAACCATTGTGTTTTTTTAATTTTTTGTGTATGTATGTTTTTGTTTGTAAATGCTTGAGGGGTTTAAGTTTCATCTTTGTTTTTCCTTTTATATTTCCAGTTTGCTTGAGCATTTGTAATAAATGATTGGGCTCCTCTTCACCTGAAATAGATTAAAGAGGCAAGAGATCAAAGAAGCGCAAACGTACGGACAGAGATTTTCCTTCAGGGGACAGGGGACTGGAACATTACGAAAGTGATGACAAGACGACAGCGAAAGAATCAATCCGAAGAGAGAGGCAATTGGAAGAGCAGTTACATATAGGGGAAGAGATAAGGCAGCGAGTGAGAACATAGGAGGGAGAGAAGGTGAAGCTGCCAGATTGCAGAAACAAAAGAACTTGGTCAGGCTGCTGTTGAGATAGTCATACACAGCTGGTGGACTCTCGGCTCAGTTGATGCTCATATGCTTTGCCTCAAAAGTGGTTGCTGTTCTGATCTGGGATTTTGTGTTGGGTGTGGTTTATATAATGAATTAGGTTAAGGTTCTTTTTGTTGGTCGTCGTAGATTACGACTGATCAATTAGGTTACGGTTCCTTCTGATGGTCGTCGTAGGTTAAGATTGATGGATTAGGTCAAGGTTCTTTTTTGATGGTCGTTTTAGCATGAAAATTGATAAATTAAGTCTCAGTTCTGTGGGTTAAGGTAATAAATTAGGTTGAGGAAAGTCAGAGTTTTATTTAGTGTCCTCTAAATTTGTTACCATCATCCTGCACCAACTGTGTAAAAGAAAAAACCCCTAAAACGCTGTTAGTGCATTTTACGTTTGATTTCATTTGTAATATTATTGCAAAAAAAAATCTGTGGCATACTTGAGAAAGAGAGAGAGAGAGAGAGAGAGAGAGAGAGGACAACAGGTGTTTGGTACAGTACAATAGAAAAATTGAAATTCAAGTAGTCTAACATGCTTACCACAGTATAATAAGAGAACAAGTGTTTGGTATTATATACAATGGACCCCCACCTAATCGTGGTTCTGGATTTGCGGGTTCACCTAATTCGCAGATTTTTCTGTAGAATGTATATCCACATTATTTGCTGAAAATTCACCCATTTATGGTATTTCATCAGAAATATTCACTAATTACTGTATTTTCATAATATTTTCATGTCTACATGCATTTTTTGTGATAAAACTATTAAAAAAGTCTGTTATAAGCATTTTTAGAGGGTTTTTTGGTGTCTGAACTATCAAAATAGGCAGTTTATAAGCGTTTATTGAGGTGTGTCAAGTATTCGCAGATTTTAGCTATGCATCTCCCGAACACCGGGGTCGACTGTAACTGCATAATTGCAAATTCAAGTCACCTAACATGTTTAGCATAGTATGATGAAACCCTACATACTTTATGTAGCACGACACCTACAGTACGTTACATTACAAGCGTTCACCGGAAAAAACACTTCTGATAAAATGGCAACTTCTTCTCGTTCTAAGTGCAAAGACAGATGAAGACAGTCAGCGAGCACCAAGAAAAAAGCTCTTACCGATATCACTCTGTATCCTCTAGCTGTTAAGGGGAGCATCTGCTTGTAGAACGAATCTGCCGTGCCGCTCACCGGCGGCAAGCAGATCAGCGGACACCGCACACATCTGGGACCCGCGTCGTAGAGTTTCCACACCTTGCGATAAAAAGGCTTTGAGAATCATGTCATCTACAACAGAACGGAATAGAATAAAATGTAGAATTCAGGCCAAAGGCCGAGCGCTGGGACCTGTGAGGGCATTCAATGCTGAAGGTAAAAGATTTGGAAGATATAACAAGAGGAAAATCTTTTGCAGTTGCACTATGAATCAAATTACCGCACTGTACCTTTAATGCGTCATTGTCGACCACAATCTGCCTGAGGGGTACCGTGCAACGGAAACTCTTGTATTCTTCTGACTGTGAGAAGTCACTTTCAAATTCCATTGGGAAGCTTTTTAACCTGAAATGTGTACGAGAAAAATAAAAAGTTAAAGTCACGTAACTCTCTTACCACCTCCTTTATTTAATCAAAGTGAAGGAAATTGTTCCTAAAATGGACTGTGGTGTTTAGATTCATTTGCATAGTCAGAAACAAAAATTATTTGAAAGGACATGCATTTGAAATTTTATTTTTGACTTTATCTGCTCAAAAACTAGTTTTGCACAGGAAATTAAATGCCATCACTCAGAAAGGACCACTGTACACAAGCAGTCCCCGGTTTATGACGTTCCAAGGTTACGACGCTTTTCAAATATATTCATCAGAAATTATTTCTTGGTCTACAATGCATGTCCCAGGGTTACGACGCGCTGTACGGCGATCCTTTGGAAGAAATATGGCTCCAAAACGGCAGAATAATAAAAATTTGGAGGTTTTTATATATGAAAAACTCAATAAAAATGCAGTTTACAATGTTTTCAATACACCCAAAGCATTAAAAGTGAGATTTTCTTAGGATTTTTGATGATTTTCGGGTTTATGACGCGGTGTAAAAACGGAACCACCGCCGTAGACTGGGGACTGCCTGTACTAAACATGAAACAAACCAGCATCACACTGGAATGAAGTCCTTTACTGCCTAAACGCAATTTTTTTTTAGCATACTGTAGGACTTTTCAAGAGTATGTCGTCCTGATAGGACCCTCTTGAGCAAAACTCTTTGGTAAAAAGCTAGGCTCACTGCTCAATATTACCAAACCAAGAGGCTAGTTCTCATTGAAACTGTCGTATCACAGCAGAGTGATTCTCAACCCTACATTAAAAGATGAAGATGGATCATAGATGCTATGGCAACCATTCTTAAGCATTTGCTTTATATCTTGTAAGAACCATATCATATATAATGAAACCATTGTTAAAATGTAGATGAGCAGGCTATAAAACACAAAAGAAAAATGGTAAAAATTGTAAGTTAGCATATTAAAAACACATAAATTTCAACTCAACTGGCATCAAATCAGCCCACTGAATATATTCAACATGGGACGGACTAACTAGGCTAGGTTCCTAGATGAAGGAGCACACTATGAACTGGAACTGGAATATAAAATTTAGGCCAAAGGCCAAGCGCTGGGACCTATTACGTCAACGCTGAAAATAATGTCGAAACAATTGTTAGGAGAGGGTGGAAAGCAAGATGGAAGAAAGAGAATATGTATGGAGGTACAGTAAAACGAATGAAAGGGATTGAAGCTAGGGGACGAAGGGATGCTGCGAAGAACCTTCAGTGATGCCTGCAGTACACTGCGTGAGGTGCACTGATGGCACATTACGAAGACTTAGGTTTCTGCTAAACTGACCTTGCCTAGGCTGAAGTATTTGTCTGAAATGAGCGTCACCTGTGGCCAACAGAAGAGTTGGAAGAATGGACCAACCTGGATGAGAATTATGAGATGGAAGGCTGAAAATGGTTGGAGGTTTATGGAAGACAGAGTGCAGGAGGGACACAGATACCAGAAGTCATAGAGGTCCTCTGTTTCACACAGCAATGAAGGCAATGATGATGATCCTAGGCTCTAAGAATCCCAAGGAATGCATTCAGTCAACATGCATCTGCTTGAGACATTTTGTATAGCCTAGTTAAGCTACTAATGTCCATCCATCTGAAACATGACCAGGAAGCCTAGGTTGGATACAAATAACATTTCGTTACAAGGTCGCTCATTTGTGCATAGGAAATTGGAGGTCCCGGAAAAATCAAGCCTTTCCACATTAGGCAGAAAGCTACATCCTACGTGAGGTAACGTAGATGAAGCCAGGGGAGGGGAGGGGGGAGTACTTAGGCTAGCATGACAATGTTCCATGTCTGGCAAATAGTTGCATCCTGCCTCAGTTTAGGCCAGGACTGCCTGGAGGATGGGGTGAAGTGCTTAACCAGAAGACTTAACGCCAAACAAACAGAAAGCTGTGTCCTGTGTGAGGTTAGGTCAGGGTGGGTTGAAGACAGGGGTGTGCCTAGGCTAGCCCACAGCCTTTCGACATCAGGAATGCTGCGTCTTACAGAAGGCTAGGTCAGGGTGGGACGTGGCATGAGCCGTCTGAAGCCTCCCGACGTTTGGCAAACAAAGCTGCGGGCTGCAAGAGGTCAGGTCAGGGTAGGACATAGGGCTATGGGGAGGGTGCTTACCCTAATAGCCTGTATTCGGTCCAGGATTAGCCCACGGCCACCAGCAAATTCACCCAATTCAAGGGCTAAAACCACTATTTAAGGAAACCTAGCCTACCCTATACCAACATCATACCCTTTACTAGAATGCTGTGTCCTGACCCACCTGGACCTTACCTCACTTAGGGTGCCCTGACCCCCTCTTGGACTAGCCTCCCCCCCCCTAAGTAACTCTAAACATGTAACTCTAAACATTCCGTTCGGTAGTGTCAAACACGTTGTTCTGCGAATAAGCAGGCCTCCATGAATCCCATGACCGGAGCCTGGGTAGCCTAGTGTCAGAGCCTGATCCTTGACTCCCTGACCCAAAAATAACCCTGTTGTAATAAATAATAATTCCCAACATGTAGTAACAGGCCTCCTTGAATCCCTGACCCAAAAATAACCCTGCACAATAATAAATAATAATTCCCAACATGGCCTCCCTTGAATCCCATGACCAAAAATAACCCTGCCATAATAAATAATTCTGATGGTAACAGGCCTCCATGAATCCGACCCAAAAATAACCTCAATCCACTGTAATAAATAATAATTCCTGATGTGCAGGCCTCCATGAATCCCTGACCCAAAAATAACCCTGGGGTATGACACGAATAATAAATAATAATTCCCAACATGTAGTAACAGGCCTCCTTGACTCCCTGACCCAAAAATAACCCTGGGGTATGACACGAATAATAAATAATAATTCCTGATGTGTAGTAACAGGCCTCCTTGAATCCCTGACCCAAAAACAACCCTGGGGTATGACACGAATAATAAATAATAATTCCCAACATGTAGTAACAGGCCTCCATGAATCCCTGACCCAAAAATAACCCTGGGGTAAGAAACAAATAATAAATAATAATTCCTGATGTGTAGTAACAGGCCTCCATGAATCCCTGACCCAAAAATAACCATGGGGTATGACATGAATAATAAATAATAATTCCTGATGTGTAGTTACAGGCCTCCATGAATCCCTGACCCAAAAATAACCCTGGGTGCGACATGAATAATAAATAATAATTCCTGGCGTGTAGTAACAGGCCTCCATGAATCCCTGACCCAAAAATAACCCTGGGGTAATAATAAATAATAATTCCCAACATGTAGTAACAGGCCTCCATGAATCCCTGACCCAAAAATAACCCTGGGGTACGACACGAATAATAAATAATAATTCCCAACATGTAGTAACAGGCCTCCTTGAATCCCTGACCCAAAAATAACCCTGGGGTACGACACGAATAATAAATAATAATTCCCAACATGTAGTAACAGGCCTCCATGAATCCCCACCCAAAAACAACCCTGGGTAGACACGAATAATAAATAATAATTCCCAACATGTAGTAACAGGCCTCCATGAATCCTCTTAAAAACAACCCTGGGGTGCGACAGAATAATAAATAATAATTCCCAACATGTAGTAACAGGCCTCCTTGAATCCCTGACCCAAAAATAACCCTGGGGTACGACACGAATAATAAATAATAATTCCTGATGCGTAGTAACAGGCCTCCTTGAATCCCTGACCCAAAAATAACCCTGGGGTACGACACGAATAATAAATAATAATTCTTGATGCGTAGTTACAGGCCTCCATGAATCCCATGACCGAATCCCCATTACCCGAGTAGGCTAGCCTAAGCCTCTTATACCCAGAGGTTAAACTGGCCTCCTTGAAGCCCCTGACCCAAAAATAACACTGGGGTACGACACGAACAATAAATAATAATTCCTGATGCGTAGTTACAGGCCTCCTTCAGTCCCATGACCAGTCCTGACGAAGCGACCTGCGAATTAAGCCCTCGTACACCTTGTGGCTAAACGAAGATACCCCTGGGATAGGAAATACCCTTGGGGTACGGCACGAATAACAAACAATGACTCCCGACCGCGTGTGAGGTAACAGGCCTCGTTGAATCCCATTACCAGTCCCCATTACCAGCAAGGCCTCGTACACCCTGTGGCTAAACAGGCGCCCCCCATGAATACCCTTGGGGTACGACACGAATACCCTTGGGGTATGAGACACATTAATAGTACGGGTAACGTAAGGGGGCCTCGTTGGGTCCCATAACCATTACCATCAAGGCCTCGTACACCCAGGGGTTAAGCAGGCCTCCACGAACCCCCCGGGGTATGATATACCCCTGGGGTAGGGTAAGGCCTGCTAAAGAAATCATAACAATCCCCGACGAAAGCGTCCGGGGAACCTAAGGGGCCTCGTTGGGTCCCATAACCACTCCCCTTCGGTACCTGGGTTGTCGCAGCCTCTACCTACAGTCGCCTCAAGTTGCGTCTCATAACGACGATAATAAAGTGTTGCCAAGTGCTCCTGCCTCTTCTTCTTCTTGGAAAGTGCTCCAGCACTCTTATCACAGCGGGAGGAGGGGGAGGAGGAGGAGGGGGAGGGGGAGGGAGAGGCAATGGAAAGGGGGCCTCACTTGGTCGTCGGTGTTTGGACGTCGGCCATCAATCAAAACATTGTTTGGTTTGGTTTTCTGTCGTGATTCTCGGGTTAATTTCGAGGTATTTTGGATAATTTGGGGATAATTTGGGGATTTAAAAGGTATATGTTACTATTTTAAGATTTAAATATACATTAAATGTCTTGTTTAAGTGTTATTTTTCAGTAGAATCTTTCTTAAACAGAGTTTTAGCCTAATATATACGGAGAGGCTTGTTACCGTATAATTTGAAGTTATTTTAAAATAATTGAGAAATAATATTGTAAATATCATAATTTTAGACTTAAAATATATTTTTAGATATCTTAATTTACATTAATTTTAAATATTAGCTTCATTTCATGGAGATTTCTCTTACTTATTAAAAAAAATTAAAGAGAAGCAATATTCAAAACCAGCTGTCAACCTAGAAACTCAGCCGTCAGTCAAAGACGTCAAGATTTGCCCTTAGGAGGAAAATCGTCCCCTAAAATACTTTAAAACCAAGATGGCCTTAAAACCACCCCTAAAATCGAAATGGCTTTAATATTGTCCCTTAAAATCGACGTGGCTTTGAAGAGGCGTTGTCTTTAAATGAGCAGGAGTCGGATTTCCTTTAAAGAAGTCGACTGTTGTGGAGCCATTTCTTTTTCAAAGCCAGTGGACGGATTTCTTGCATTTGCTAACCTCTCTCTCTCTCTCATAAACTGGCAATAAAAGAAACATTTAGTGAAAATGACTTAATCATCAAATACATAAAGGTAGAAAGTTCACCAGGAACATGAAACGCTCATATTTTACCATTTTTTTAAAGTCAGTTGTGACAAGAAGACTTCACATGACCAGGAAAAGAATTTCTCTCTCTCTCTCTCTCTCCCTCCCACCCTCCTTTCGTAACAGGAGACACACAGCCTTGATATATATATAATAAGACTCACACACACACAATCTTATCTCCTGGGCATCGAAGTGTCAAGCATGACATCAGATAATGCGTCTTTGAGTGAGATAAGAACCTTGCTTTAGTGACGTCTCTCTTTTGGTAGGGCGGAGGGCGGAGTCCAGAGTTCTATACCAGTCCTCTTTTATTCATTAAAAACCCGGTGTTCATGTGGATCATGCTTTTGGGACGCGGCTCTTGCTGGTATAAGGCCCACAGCGTCTAAAAACCCCGGTTTTCAAGTGGATCATGCCTTTGGGACGCGGCCAGTGTTGGTATAAGGCCCACAGCTTCTGTCCAGGAAGCTGCGTAGGGTTAGATGGACCAGAAATTGCTTAAAAATGCTAAGGTGAATAGCTAAAAACTCTTGAAAACCAGGAGAAACATTACAAAACCAACATAGGTTGCAGCAGGGAGTCTCAGTAAGGTTGCAGTACTTATGCAAGTGCACAGGATCGCGCCCCCCCTCGACCTGTAGGAGAGAGAGAGAGAGAGAGAGAGAGAGAGAGAGAGAGAGAGAGAGAGAGAGAGAGAGAGAGAGAGAGAGAGACTTGTTTTGTTCATTCCTACGCCGACCTTCGTCGGGTGAGGATGGGAAAGACCGGGTGTTCAGACGCGGCGTTTGGCGCTATTTTGGCTGACGCATCGAAGGAACAAGGTATTGGTTCTCATTTATATCTTTAATTTTCTTTTGAAAAATCGTTTATTTTTCATTATTTTGCGGAGTTTTTTCCAGCGAATATTTCAATCTCTAAATTAATTGAACTTGAAGTACTATTTAACTGATGTAGAATATCTAAAAACAACTCGATAATTTAAAATTTTTTTTTCTTTTAAAAATTGCTTTTTCATCACTTTGCAGAAATTTTCTGGTGCTTATCTTAATATTTTAAAATTAATTGAGCAAGAAGAATTGTATAATGCGATGTCAAATATTTAAAAATAGCTCCAAATTCTGTTTGAGGAAAAAAATGGCATCGTAAAATTAATGTTTTTTTTTTTTTTTGCAAAATTGTCCTAAACATGTGTATTGTGTTTTTTTTTGGCTGGTTTAAAAAAAAATACTATCTACAAATTTTTTTAAACATCAAGAGCAAAATATTCTTGTTTTTTTCCCATTTTAGTGTTGCTTCTCAGTTATATGGCAGAGTGCTTATGAAACCTGTTTACAGAATCTGAGCAAAACGTGTCATACAAGTCGTCCGAATTCATGGAGCCATTTCTCGGTGTGCGCTGTCACGTATCATCTACTTCTCGCTTGAGAGAGAGAGAGAGAGAGAGAGAGAGAGAGGAGAGAGATAGGTATGAATAGGTATATATATATATATATATATATATATATATATATATATATATATATATATATATATATATATATATATATATATATATATATATATATATATATAGAGAGAGAGAGAGAGAGAGAGAGAGAGAGAGAGAGAGAGAGAGAGAGAGAGAGAGGACGTGAAAACTAAAACCGTTTCATTACATTATTCTTACAAATTTTGCCTTGAAATATAATTTTCCATTTTCCTTCTCCAAAAATTATTATTATTATTATTATTATTATTATTATTATTATTATTATTATTATTCCATGCCATTGTTATTCTTCTTCTTCTTTCCTAGTTTCTGTGCCCACTGTGACGTGGACTGCCCTGGGTACCACTGCTTGATTTGACACCAGAAAAATTACCATGCTGGTATTATTACTTATTACGCCATGTCACGCTAAGTTAGAGAGAGAGAGAGAGAGAGAGAGAGAGAGAGAGAGAGAGAGAGAGAGAGAGGGGCAGAGGGCAGTGGGGAGAGAGAGAGAGAGAGAGAGAGAGAGAGAGAGAGAGAGAGAGAGTTACAAGGGGTTACAAGGATTAAGATGTCTCAAAGACATTAGTCCATCCGAGGAAACATCATGTGCTCACTTATCTCTACGAGCAGGTTTCACTGTTCATTCACAGTGTTCTTCTAATGATTTTGTCGAATCTTCTCTTAAACACTTCCACACTGTTGCTATTCACAACTTCTGGCGGCAATTCACATGTCTTGTATGTGAAGAAGTTCCCACAATGAGATCTAGTTTCCATCCACTATTCCTTGTCTGGTTTTCGTTTAATGGGAAGAGGTTCCTGTCTACTTTTATCATTCCTTTCAGTATTTTGAACGTTTCTGTGAGTTGTCCTCGCAATCGCCGTGTTTCTAAGCCATACATGTTCAGGCTCTGTAGTCGCTTGTACCCTTTCTAATCTTAATCATGCCCTTTCTTAGTGTCGGTGACCAAAGCATGACTGCATATTCAAGATGAGGTCTAACTGTGGATGTGTAGAGCTGCAGCACCGTTTCCTGGTTCCTGTATTTGAACTGCCTCTTTATGTATCCCACCAGTTCCTGTGCTCTCTTTTCAGCTCTTATGCATTGTCTTGTGGATTGTAAATCCTTGCTAATAATGACTCCAAGGTCCTCTTCTTGCTCTACACTATTTATGTCATTCCCAAGCGGCATGTAGTCGGCATGAGGGTTGTTTGATCCTATTTGTAACACTTTACACTTATCCAAGTATAAAAGGCATTTGCCGTCTTTTTGATCACTCTCCCATTTCCCTGAGATCATTTCTTAAACTTTCCACTTTATCTGGGTCGGCTGCATCTACACCTAGTTTGGTGTCATCTGTAAATGTGGCTATCCTGCTAGCTGAGCCTACATCAATGTCATTAATATAAATCATAAACAAGAGTGGGCCAAGGACAGAATCCTGGGGAACTCCGCTTGTCACAGGGGGAAGAAGAGAGAGAGAGAGAGAGAGAGAGAGAGAGAGAGAGAGAGAGAGAGAGAGTAAGGAGAGAGGAGAGTAAGAGAGAGAGAGAGAGAGAGAGAGTGGATGAGGAGGAAGTAAGAGAGAGAGATAGGGAGAGAGAGAGAGAGAGGCCCGAGATCGATCCTGAGGGGAAGAAAAGTCCCTGAGGTCTTTTTCTTGTGAATGCATTGTGAGTGAACTGATTTTAGCAGTGAAGTGTGTACCTGGAGGTTCATTAACTGCTGTGGGTTGCAGCCAGTACAAAGAAGATCAATTGGTTTAGCAATTGTTGAAGAATATATAAATATAAATATATATATATATATATATATATATATATATATATATATATATATATATATATATATATATAAATATATAAAATTATACAGCAAACATCCGCCAAGGCAGCTAGCAAAGTTTCTTGAGTGCTTTTAGAATCAAGAAACTGCAATAAATAGACAGTAACCTTTGCCAATTCACATGTGGGTGATTCTACTCTTTGTGGATCGCAGTCCTAAAGATCAGGCAGAATGTCAGAAGCGCGTTGCCTGGTTCTACTCAAATGTCAGTGGGTCAGTGGGGAGCATTGCGGAATTGCTGGTTTATTTGCGTCAGAGGAAATCCATTTTCAGCTCGACCTTACGGTTCTCGAATATGATACATTTAAAAATGTATGAGACGAACTAAAACATTCAGCACTACGGACCACATTCTCAACGAGTGAGTCATGCAGTTCACATGACATCACATTAATTCTAAGCCTGACAGCAACAATGAGATTAGCTTTCAAAATAAAACAAAGGCTGGACGCTTGGATACAATCCCACAATGGCCATCGTTAGACCAGTGGTTGTGTGGGTATACATTGGTCTAAAGTTCTATGGAGTCATTGTGTCCCAAGTTCCAAGTCTCGGTTGATAGGAATGAGTCCAGAGGGCCCACAGCAGGCCTCAAATTTCCTGTGAAGCAGTTTTGCGATTACTTCGAGTAAGGGTCTGTGCTGACACAAGGCCATTTCAGTGTTAACTGAGCAATTCGAGTATTTTGAAACAGCTGCTGAGTGAAATTTGATCAAAGATATACAATAACAAAGATCTTTTCACTTCAGATGACAGATGCAAAGGAGAGTCTAGCCTGCAGGAACTGTTCATAACAGAGGGACCAGCAGATGTGAACTCTAACCTGTGTAAACTGCTTGATTCACCACAAAGAATGACACCAGAATGCAACTCGTACGACTCGATTCCAGCAGGACGCTCTGAATCCGTCTCATCTTGGCATCGGGATTCCAGACCATCGGAGATGAACTGCGATCTGACCACGAATCGATCTGGTCTCCAAGAAGTTTCTTACTGTACACATCATGGCCCACCTAAGCTCAAAGATAGTAGGTTAGTGAAGTCTGCTGTTAGTACGTTAGGTGAAATGAGGTGGAGTAACTTCGGCATAAATAGAATATATAATAATAATAACCATTTAAAATATCCTCAGGTACGCGTGGTTCATGCTCCTCCTGGTGCTACTGGTGAACTTCGTAGTCGCTGGAAACTTCAACAGCTTCGGCATCACTTACACCATCATCCGAGACTACTTCTCGGATGCCTCTGGGTCCGAGACAGGCTGGATTCTGGGTCTTCTCATGGGGTGCCGATGTTTGTTATGTGTGTATAAAACGTCAGAGGGTTAATTAGGATTCAGTGGTCCTTTCAGCTTTTTTGTCTGTGACTGTTCACACATTTTGGGTAACAATGACAATGTTGAAAGTGAAAAATATGTATGACTTTAATACCTACAATTTTTCCATACAGCACCTTTCATGGGAGCTCTGGCCATGGTAATAGGACCAAGGAAATGCATCGTGCTTGGGGCCTTCATATGTGCCGGGAGTCTTTTGCTTGCCGTCCCAGCTTACTCTGTTGTCCACATGGCTGGTCACACTAGGAGCGCTTTTCGGTAGGTGTCCGTTTGATGACCCTCATCTGGATTTTTACTATTATTATTATTATTGTTCTAGACTCTCATAATACTGGCTAAAAGAATTCGTCCTTAAATGACGGGTGATAAATGCAGGGAGGATGGGTGCAAGCATGGAGTTCAGGGACATAGTCCAAGCACTCTGAACCCAAGATCATGGGTTAAAGAATTTGGACAGTTAGGTTAAAAGCAACCAAAGGGAACAGCTGAAAAGTAAAAGGGTGAGAGCAGTGCTTCAGCAGTTGGCTGAAGGAATGGCAAATATACAAATCCAGTACAACTTTGAGTATTTCGCGTCAGGTACTCTCTGATAGGTACCCCATCTTAGGAGCCGTTTGCTTGTACACTCATCAGAGATATTTCATTCTGAACATAGGTATTACCTGGCTTGATAAAAATGTTATATAGAATTGCAAATGTTTTCTTTTGACTCACGGTATTAAAAAATTCAATTGTTTACTTGTACAGGAACCGGAATATGCATGGCAGAGACCCCTGGTTACATCATAGTCACGGATTACTTCGAGAAGCACAATGCCATTGCCAATGGCATTCGTTCGGCCGGCAACCCGATGGGCGGTCTCGTGTTCTCCCCCTTGGTTGTGTTGCTACACCAGAACTTCGGCTTCCAGGGAGCGTTCGTCATGATGGCAGGCATCATGCTCCATCTGATGGTCCTCGGAATGCTTGTAAGATCATTTGAGCAACAGAAGGCGATCCTTGAAGCTAGATACCGGCAAGAGATGCTTTCTGGCGGACAGGACGCAGGACTCGGAAGTCTCAGCGTCCGACTGCAAAACGCGAAGAGGGCGAAGAGGAAGCCCCTGGACTGCGGCTTCTTCAAGAACTCCTTGTACCTGACCTATTTGTTCGTGGTCGTCAGCACGGCAGCCGCTCTGCCGAACGCTCTTTTCTATTTGCCGGTGTACGGCAAATCCATAGGCCTCACCGACATGCAGAACTCGATGCTTTGCTCGTACCACGACCTCTGCGACCTGGCCATGCGGTTATTCTGCGGCTGGGTGTTCAGCCACAAAGCCCTCAACAAGATTCATGGATTTGTTGCCGGGTAAATTTCATAACCAGTTCCCAGATTCCATTTTTATCTAAGTCTGTAAACTTTAATCTTAGTGGACAAAGACCTGACCATGCCGCAGATTATATTGTTAAGTATAAACTTATAAAAACCTAGTTCATTGTAAATTTTCCATTGTGGTCTTGCATTAAAAAAGTAATGTTTTGGATTACATTCTAATTATGAATTGGGTCTATCCATTACATCCCAAGCAGTCCAACATATTTATCTATTCAATGGTGGGTGGCCACAGTGGTGGTGCAGTGTTGACACTTTTCCCCCTGTCTTGACTTCTTCCAAAATATTTAAGGGCATTTTGCCCTTCTCTAGATTCCTTCTGACTGCTTCAATCCTCTTATTATTTTAGACCTGGTAGCAAATGAGCATGAAGTTAAAAGCATTGGCAGTTTTGATTACTGACACTATTTTATATTTGCGATGTTCATAGAATTAGCAGCTTGAATCTTGCATGGGATTCTTGTTGATAACATCTTCAACAATATCGTAAAAGAGGTGTTATAGCATACTCTGGCAATGCTGTTTAACTTCCAAAGCACACCACTGGCAGTCAACAAGGGCACCATGGAATCATATATTGTAAATGACCTCATTTTGACCTGACTTACTTGACCTCAGCTCCCCCTCAGGGTACGGCATACTACCTGACAAGGGTTGGGACTTTGCCACCCAGAGCCCCGAGTAACCTCCGCGACCTCACGTGCGACACCATGTCCCGCTGACAACTAACTGCACTGAGGGCAAGGTATGCTACTTCTGGCTTCTCACTTTTGTCAGCCTAGAGTCCAATAGCCATTGGATAGGACCCTGAAACCCTCGTCTCCTCTTCCCCTTTCAGGCTTTTCGTGGGAGCCGCAGGGTGCTTGGTCACGCCCCTCTGTAGTTCCTTGTGGCAACTTGTCATCCCAACCACTATGTTCTCCCTCTGCATGGGGTTCTTCTGGACTCTGATCAACGTCCTCCTGAAGGATCAGTTTGGAGGTGAGGCCATGTCCTCCACCTGGGGCTTCTTCAGGATGGTGCAGGGCATCTGTAGCTTCGTGTACCCTCCTTTCATAGGTGAGATCGCTTGCAGGAATGCGCATTAATGATGACGATGGTAATGAGGATAAAATGTGACCCTTTTCTTGTGTGTTTAATCTTGGCATATTAACTGGAAACCTTAGGCTTGATGAGCTCTCCTAATCAATCTGGAGGGCTTAGTTTCTTTAGGGACATGATGGCATTTTTGTTAAAAGGTTCATGTTCAGCCACCAATGGTATAGATGAGGATACTTTCCATAACAGTGCGACACTTTGCATCACTGATGATTTCCAAAACTTTACCAACAGCTATTTATAAAGGAAATTACTTCAACACTTGGTTGTCGACTACTGGAAGATAAAACTTCCAGGCTTCATCAGATTATCGTTTCAGGTTTCATTATGGACCATTCTGGCGGAATGACAATCCCCTACGTATTCATGGGTTCAATGTTGGTCCTTGGAGCAGTCACATTTTCATCGCAATATCTCAGGACAAGAAATGCCGTTCTCGCCGCGAACGACAATTCCGATTAGGGGTGTGCGTGAGACGGGTGCGCGTACGTGCACGCGACCGACGTTCGTTCTTCGCATAACATAATTTCCTCGTAAATAAAAATGACTGTTCATTTCCATTTTTTAAATAAAACATAATCCAACAAAGTTGTTACATTATTGTATGATAAACTGTGCCCATCTCATATGGGTATGGGTTGTATGTAGGATGCAGGAGCTGACATGGCATGGTATTATATCCCACTGTGGCTCCGTAGGTAGACCCTTGATAGTGCTTTGCACAGAGCAGACACAAAATAGTCCTGAGTGCTACAGTGGCTCCCAGGTAGTACGTAAGGCATAAGGGCACAGTAATGTTGCTCATAGCTTACCCAAGGTGATTCAAGTGGGCATCCTGAAGACCATCATTCTGCTGTCGGTGTAATAATCGTGTGCTGGGAAATAACAGGAAAAACTGAAGACCACTACTGCAGCCTGGTTCCCACCCGTTGCCTACTGGAATATTTACTGCCTTTTGTTGATGTTTATCTAATTGTTTGTTTATGTTTATGTTTATGTTTATGTTTACTGTCCTCCATGACATGGTTCTTTCCCTGAATGTTCAAAATGATCAGATTCTCTGTGTGGTAAGGTGTGAAAGGGGATTAAGAGGCCTGGTGTGGACCCTCAGATCCGCCCTACCAACAGAAATGAAAAAAATAATAGTGATATTGTGAACAAGATTATGGTTGGTGGTGAGTGCCCTCCTTGAGAGTAGGATAGGACCTTCTGAAGGCTTGATCTGAGGACGTGCCTTTGGCCCCCACTGGTGACTGGGGTTCTGGAAGTCTGTGCCCCAGTTGTGACTGGGGTTTCTGGAAGTCTGTGCCCCAGTGGTATTTGGGAATTTCTAGAAGCCTGTGCCCCAGTGGTGATTGGGCTTTCCAGAAGCCTTTCACTGTCAGGCTCTCTGGGCCCTTAAATTTCATTGTCAGTGTCTCTGAACCCTTAAATTTCATTGTCACTGTCTCTGGACCCTTATCAAATTTCATTGTCAGGGTCTCTGGACCCTTAAATTTCATTGTCAGTTCTCTGGACCCTTAAATTTCATTGTGCAGTGTCTCTGGACCCTTAACAAATTTCATTGCCAGTATCTCTGGACCCTTATCAAATTTCATTGTCAGGGTCTCTGGACCCTTATCATATTTCATTGTCAGGGTCTCTGGGCCCTTAAATTTCATTGCCAGTGTCTCTGGACCCTTAAATTTCATTGTCACTTTCTCTGGACCCTTATCAAATTCCATTATCAGTGTCTCTGGACCCTTAAATTTCATTGTCAGTGTCTCTGGACCCTTAAATTTCATTGTCAGTTTCTCTGGACCCTTAAATTTCATTGTCAGTGTCTCTGGACTGTTAAATTTCATTGTCAGTGTCTCTGGACCCTTAACAAATTTTATTGTCATTGTCTCTGGACCCTTAAATTTCATTGTCAGTGTCTCTGAACTCTAAAATTTCATTGTCAGTGTCGCTGGACCCTTAACAAATTTTATTGTCAGTGTCCCTGGACCCTTAACAAATTTCATTGTCAGTGTCTTTGGACCTTTAACAAATTTTATTGTTAGTGTCTCAGAACCATTAAATTTCATTGTCAGTGTCTCTGGACCCTTAAATTTCATTGTCAGCATCTCTGAACCCTTAAATTTCATTGTCTGTGTCTCTGAACCCTTAAATTTCATTGTCAGCATCTCTGGACCCTTAAATTTCATTGTCGGTGTCTCTGGACCCTTAACAAATTCCATTGTCAGTTTCTAGAACCTTAAATTTTATTGATGTTTCGGATCCTTAAATTTAATTTCCAGAGAACTTTTTGCTTGCGAAGTTCCTCTGCAAGAAAGGAAAAAAAAGTCTTTATAAAAGAACATGAAATATGAACACAAAACTGACATCTTGTTCGACAAACAGCAGTGTATTTCATGTTTTTATGAGCAAGAGTCTGTGCTTGCATAAGGTCAGTTTGAACAGCAACATACAGCATAGTGCATACTGGGCCAATTATCTTCTCCCCCTTGTAAAAAATAGTATGTGCTCATTTTAGAAATAAAATAATTTTTAATATTTATATAACATTTTGATATAATTTATAATTGTATTTTCATATGATTTAACAGACATTTATCACTGTATTTGTATAAAATTTTTGCTGAGGTGGTCATGAAAAGTGAAATTTGGTCACTTCTTCATTTGACCAGCATGTTTTCAATGCCGATCAAAGTCTTCTCACTGGAAAGTTTCATCTCAATTCTTTTTAAAAAGGGAATGTAATCCCACTATACAATCAATATTCTAATCTGTAAATAAATGTAGTTTATTCTAATATAGTATTTAATTGAAATTGAAAATATAAGAGGAGTATGAGTGATATAACTCCAGTTGTTTGTATTGGGGTAATTCATATATTATGCCAAATAAAGTTTTTTGTTTGCTTATTTTCATATATTGTCCCAAACTTTATTTGTATATATACTGTATATAATACCTGGCATCAAATGATATATATATATATATATATATATATATATATATATATATATATATATATATATATATATATATATATTACAGAATCTACCATATATGTAATTTCTATTAATCACAATGCCATTTATAACTTCTCAAGTTTTCTGTACAGTGCATAATCAAGGCTCCTGAAAATATATCTATCTTTAGGTGGTCTCAGTATAATGCTGTATGAGCCACGGCCCATAAAACTTTCAGCTGGCCGTGGTGGCCTGTGTTGCTGCATTGCCAGAAGCATGATTATGGTTAAATATACCCTTGAATAAAATAAAAACTACTGAGGAGGCTAGAGGGCTGCAATTTGGTATGTTTGATGATTAGAGGTTGGATGATCAGCATAGCAATTTGCAGCCCTGCAGCTGCAGTTGTTTTAAGATCTGAGGGTGGACAGAAAAAAGCATAAACAGAAAGTGTGGACAGAATGAAGTTTGGACAAAATAGTGTGGACAGAAAAAAGTGCAGACAGAAAAAGTGTGGACAGAAAAAAGTGCAGACAGAATAAAGAGTGGACAGAAAAAAGTGCAGACAGGATAAAGAGTGGACAGAAAAAAGTGCAGACAGTATAAAGTACAAAAAATGTGGACGGAAAAAGTGCATACAGGATAAAGTGCAAACAGAATAAAGTGCAGACAGAAAAAGTGCAGATAGCAAAGGGCTGAAAAAGTGAAGACAGGATAAAGTGCAGACAAAAATGTGCAGACAGAAAAAGTGCAGACAGTATAAAGTGCAGACAAAAAGTGTGGACAGAATAAAGTGTGCACATACAGACAAAGCCAGCACAAGAGTTTTCTTTTGCAGAAAACTGAAAATGACAGACATTTATCAATGAAACACTCAGCCATTATGAATAATTTTGTTTTCATTTGCAAAAAATTTGATCTCGATCATAAACAGCACATATAGACATTCACTGAATAAACAACACTTGTCCATACATCTGTGTATGTGTGTGGTACACTTGCGGGTATAACTGTCCATACACTCACGTGTGTGTGGTACAACCACAGTACAAAAATTTCCAGTACCATAGATTTTACAAAGAGTAAATGACTGATTTGTCCTGTAGAATTACAAATGATCTAAAGAAGAAGAAGAAGAGGGAGAGCGTAAGTATGCTGTCTTGTCTCTGGACCTGTAACTTTCTTTGTGAGTGTCTCTGGTCCTTTAAATTTCTTTGTCAATGACTTTGAACCCTTGAATTTCTTTGTGAGTGTCTCTGGTCCTTTAAATTTCTTAGTCAATGACTTTGAACCCTTGGATTTCTTTGTCAGTGTCTCTGGTCCTTTAAATTTCTTTTTCAACAAATTTGGACCCCTAAATTTCTTTGTCAATGACTTTGGACCCTTAAATTTCTTTGTCAATGACTTTGGACCCTTAAATTTCTTTGTCAATAACTTTGGACCCTTAAATTTCTTTGTCAGTGTCTCTGCCCCTAAAATGTGATTGTCAGTGTCTCTGGCCACTCAAATTTCATTATCAACGTCTTTGGACCCTTAGATTTCATTGTCAGGGTCTCTGACCACTTAAACTTCATTTTAAGTGTCTCTGGCCCCTTAAATTTTTTTGTCAGTGTCTCTAGCCCATTAAACTACATTGTCAATGTTCCTGAACCCTTAAATTTCATTGTCAGTGTCTCTGAACCATAAAATTTGATTGTCAGTGTCTCTGGCCCTTTAAATTTTATTGTCAGTGTCTCTGGCCCTTTAAATTTCATTGTCAGGGTCTGGACCCTTAAATTTCATTGTCAGTGTTTCTGACCCATTAGATTTCATTGTCAGTGTCTCTGGTACCTTAAATTTCATTGTCAGTTCTTTGGTCCTTTAAATTTCATTGTCAATGTCTCTGAAGCCTAAAATTTGATTGTCAGTGTCTCTGGACCTTTAAATTTCATTGTCTGTGTCTCTGAACCCTTAAATTTCCTTGTCAGGTCTCTGGCGCCTTAAATTTCTTTGTCAGTGTCTCTGAACCCTTTAATTTCATTGTCAGTGTTTCTGGACTCTTAAATTTCATTTTCAGTGTCTCTGGACCCTTAACAAATTCCATTGTCAGTTTCTAGAACCTTAAATTCTATTGATGTTTCTGGATCCTTAAATTTCATTTCAAAAGAACTTTTTGCTTGCAAAGTTCCTCTGCAAGAAAGGAAAAAAAAAGTATTTGTACAAGAACATGAAATATGAACACAAAACTGACATCTTGTTTGACAAACAGCAGTGTATTTCATGTTTTTTATGAGCAAGAGCCCGTGATTGCATAAGGTTAGTTTGAACAGCAACAAACAAAGTAGTATGTACTGGGTCAATTATCTTCTCCCCCTTGTAAAAAAAAATATGTGTAGTATTTTAGAGATGAAGTAATTTTTGTAATATTTACAAAATATTTTGAAACAATTTATAATTGTATTGTCATATGATTTAACAGACGTTTATTATTGTATTTGTATCAAATTTTTGCGGTGGTGATCATGAAAAGTAAAATTTGGCCACTTCTTCATCTTGCCATTTAGACCTGAAGAAGGGAATGCAATCCCACTTATACTGCGTGTTGAAATTGAAAATGAAAGACCAGTGTGAGTGATAACTCCAGTAGTTTTATATTAGTGTTAATTCAGATACTGCTTGTGACTCTAATTTCATATATTATGCCAAAGATTAAAGGTTATTGTTTGCTCATTTTTACATATTGTCCCAAACATTATTTCTATATATACTGTATATAATAACTGGCATTAAATTATATATATATATATATATATATATATATATATATATATATATATATATATATATATATATACACACACAATAGAATCTATCATATATGTAATTTTTATTATCAATGCCATCTATAATTTCTCGATATCTTCACATTTGGGAAACCTGGTTATTACTAAGCCTACATCTATATATTATATATATATATATTATATATATATATATATATATATATATATATATACTATATATATATATATATATATATATATATATATATATATATATATATATATATATATATATATATATATATATATATATATATATATATATATATATATATATATATTACCTTACAAACTAATCTCTCATGCAGGTTGAATATTAGTCAAATCTGATGAATCTATATTTTCAATAACAGCATAAAATAATTTTGTTGACAAACGTGTCATATCAAACTATAAATTTCTAATGAAATAACGAAGAACGAGCATAAAAATCCATCATCTTTCGAGACCAGATCTGAAAACCTACCGGACTGTTCAGTGAGGTCTCATAAGCCATTACTTTTCATCTATTCCCGATTTTTGGAAGGGTTCCTCTGACTGAATGGGGGTACCCTCACTAAATGAAATTTAAATGCGTGTTAAAAACGAACTACATTTCCGTAAATTACATTCATATTCCAAGAGTTTCCAACATTATGATTAAAGACAGGTAAAAATGGTATAAGCTTCTTCAGCGCAATCGAGTTTTCTGTACAGTGGACAATCAAGGCCCCTGAAAACAGAGACTCTCAGCTAGCCGTGATGGCCTGTGTTATTGCATTTCCAGAAGCACGATTATGGTTAACTTTAACCTTGAATAAAATCAAAACTACTGAGGAGGCTAGAGGGCCGCAGTTTGGTTTGTTTGATGATTAGAGGGTGGATGATCAACATAACAATTTGCAGCCCTACAGCCCCAGTAGGGTTTAAGATCTGAGGGTGGACAGAAAAAAAAGTGTGGACAGAAAAAGTGTGGACAGAATGAAGTGTGGACAGAATAAAATATGGACAGAAAAAGTGTGGACAGAAAAAGTGTGGACAGAAAAAGTGTGAACAGAATGAAGTGTGGACAGAATAAAATATGGACAGAAAAGAGTGCAGACAGAAAAAGTGTGGACAGAAAAAGTGTGGACAGAAAAAGTGTGGACAGAATGAAGTGTGGACAGAAAAAGTGTGGACAGAAAAAAATGCAGACAGAATAAAGGGCAGACACAAAAAAGTGTGGACAGAATAAAGTGCACACAGAAAAAGTGCACAAAAAATGTGGATGGAAAAAAGTGCATACAGAATAAAGTGCAGACATAATAAAGTGTGGACAGAAAAAATGCAGACAGGATAAAGTGCAGACGACAAAGAGTGCAGACAGAATAAAGTATGGACAGAAAAAGTGTGGACAGATTAAAGTGCAGACAGAAAAGTGTGTTAACAGTCAGACAAAGCCAGCACAGGAGTTTTCTTTTGCAGAAAACTAAAACTGACAGACATTTGTCAATGAAACACTCAGCCATTATGAATAATTTTGTTTTCATTTGCAAAGAATTCGACCTTGTTCATAAGCAGCATAAATAGACATTCACTGCATAAAGAACACTTGTCCGTACATCTGTGTAAGTCTGTGATACACTTGTGGGCATAACTGTCCATGCACTCATGTGTCTGTGGTACAACCATGGTACGAAAATTACCAGTACCATAGTTTTTACAAAGTGTAAATGACTGATATGTACCATAGAATTACAAATGATCTGAAGAGGAAGAAAAGAGAGATCATAAATATGCTCTCTTGTCTATGGATCCATAAATTTCTTTGTCCATGACTTTGGTCCTTTAAATTTCTTTCTCAATGACTTTGGACCCTTAAATTTCTTTGTCAATAACTTTGACCCTTAAATTTCATTGTCAATAACTTTGGACCATTAAATTTCTTTGCCAGGGTTTCTGACCCCTTAAATTTCTTTGTCAATGACTTTGGACTCACAAATTTCTTTGTTAATGACTTTGGACTCTTAAATTTCTTTATTAATGACTTTGGACTCTTAAATTTCATTGTCAGTGTCTCTGGACCCTTAAATTTCATTGTCAGCATCTCTGGACCCTTAAATTTCATTGTCAGCATCTCTGGACCCTTAAATTTCATTGTCAGTGTCTCTGGACCCTTAAATTTCATTGTCAGCATCTCTGGACCCTTAAATTTCATTGTCAGCGTCTCTGGACCCTTAAATTTCATTGTCATTGTCTCTGACCCCTTAAATTTCATTGTCAGTGTCTCTGGGCCCTTAAATTTCATTGTTAGTGTCTATGGCCCCTTAAATTTCACTGTCAGCATCTCTGGTCCCTTAAATTTCATTGTCAGTGTCTCTGGCCCCTTAAATTTCACTGTCAGTGTCTCTAGACTCTTAAATTTCATTGTTAGTTTCTATGGCCCCTTAAAGTTCACTGTCAGTGTCTCTGGGCCCATAACAAATTTTATTGTCAGTGTCTCTGGACCCTTATATTTCCTTGTCAGTGTCTTTGAATCCTTAAACAATTTGATTGTCATGTCTCTGGTCCCTTAAACGCCATTTTCAATGTTTCTGAACCCTTAAATTTCATTGTTAGTGTCTCTGGCCCCTTAAATTTCATTGTTAGTGTCTATGGCCCCTTAAATTTCACTGTCAGTGTCTCTGGTCCCTTAAATTTCATTGTATCTCTGGCCCCTTAAATTTCATTGTTAGTGTCTATGGCCCCTTAAATTTCACTGTCAGTGTCTCTGGTCCCTTAAATTTCATTGTATCTCTGGCCCCTTAAATTTCATTGTTAGTGTCTATGGCCCCTTAAATTTCACTGTCAGCATCTCTGGTCCCTTAAATTTCATTGTCAGTGTCTCTGGTCCATTAAATTTCATTGTCAGTGTCTCTGGGCCCTTAACAAATTTCATTGTCAGTGTCTCTGGACCCTTAAATTCCATTGTCAGAATTTTTGAACCCTTAAAAAATTTGATTGTCATGTCTCTGGTCCCTTAAACTCCATTGTCAATGTCTCTGAACCCTTAAATTTCATTGTCAGTGTCTCTGGACACTTAAATTTCATTGTCAGCATCTCTGGACCCTTAATTTTCATTGTCAGTGTCCCTGGACCCTTAACAAATTCAATTGTTAGTTTCTAGAACCTTAAATCCTATTGATGTTTCTGGATCCTTAAATTTCATTTCAAAAGAACTTTTTGCTCGCATAGTTCCCGTGTAAGAAAAAAAGTATTTGTACAAGATAATGAAATAAGAACACAAAACTGACATCTTGTTTGACAAAAAGCAGTGTGTTTCATGTTTTTATGAGCAAGAGCCCGTGATTGCATAAGGTCAGTTTGAACAGCAACAAACAACGTAGTGTGTACTGGGCCAATGATCTTCTCCCCCTTGTAAAAAAATAGTATATGGAGTATTTTAGAGATGAAGTAATTTTTATTATTTACAAAATATTTTTATATAATTTATTATTGTATTTCCATATGATTTAACAGACATTTATTTTTGTATTTGTATAAAATATTTGCTGAGGTGGTCATGAAAAGTGAAATTTGGGCAGTTCTTCATTTGACCAACAAGGTGTCAATGTTGCTCAGATTCTTTTCACTGGAGACCTTTATCTCAATTCTTTTTAAAAAGGGAATGTAATCCCACTATACAATCAGGATTCTAACCTTTATATAATTGTATTTTATTCTAATATTATTTTTACTTAGTGTTGAAATTGAAAATGAAAGGCGAGTATGAGTGATAACTCCAGTTGTTTGTATAAGTGGTAATTCAGATACTGTTTGTGACTCCAATTTCATATATTATGCAAAAGATTAAAGGTTTTTGTTTGCTTATTTTGAGATATTGTCCCAAACATTATTTGTATATATACTGTATATAATACCTGGCAGTAAATGATATATATATATATATATATATATATATATATATATATATATATATATATATATATATATATATATATATACATAGAATCTACCTTATATGTAATTTTTATTAACCACAATGCCATCTATAACTTCTCGATATCTTCACATTTAGGAGATGCTGTTATTACTAAGCCTAGATCCATATATATATATATATATATATATATATATATATATATATATATATATATATATATATATATATATATATATAGAGAGAGAGAGAGAGAGAGAGAGAGAATCTACCAGTCAGTTTTTACCATGTGTATATGTAATTGCAATAGCCACTAATGCACAATATATATATATATATGTATATATAATTATAATTATGCTGCATTGCAAGCTAATCTTTCATGCACGTTGAATATTAGTCGAATCTGATGAATATATATTTTAAATAACAGCATGAAATCATTTTGTTGACATGCCAAGGTGGCCTGTGTTGTTGCATTCCCAGAAGCACGATTACTGCTAACTTTCACCTTAAATAAAATTAAAACTACTGATGAGGCTAGAGGGCAGCAATTTGGTATGTTTGATGACTAGAAGTTGGATGATCAGCATAGCAATTTGCAACACTACAGCCCCAGCAGTGTACAAGATCTGAGTGCAGACAGAAAAAGTGTGGACAGACTAAAGTGTGGACAGGCAGACAAAGTGGCACAATAGTTTTCTTTTGCAGAAAACTAAAAATGACAGACATTTATCAATGAAACACTCAGCCATTATGAATAATTTTGTTTTCATTTGCAAAAAATTCGACCTTGTTCATAAGCAGCATAAATAGACATTCACTGCATAAAGAACACTTGCCCGTACATCTGTGTATGTGTGTGTGGTACACTTGCGGGTATAACTGTCCATACACTCACGTGTGTGTGGTACACCATGGTACAAAAATTTCCAGTACCATAGATTTTACAAAGAGTAAACGACTGATTTGTACCAGAGAATTACAAATGATCTGAAGAAGAAGAATAGAGAGAGCATAAGTATGCTGTCTTGTCTCTGGCCCCTAAAATTTCTTTGTCAATGACTTTGGCCCCTTAAATTTCTTTGTCAATGACTTTGGACTCTTAAATTTCTTTGTTAATGACTTTGGACTCTTAAATTTCTTTGTTAACGAGTTTGGACTCTTAAATTTCTTTGTCAATGACTTTGGACTCTTAAATTTCTTTGTTAATGACTTTGGACTCTTAAATTTCTTTGTTAACGAGTTTGGACTCTTAAATTTCTTTGTCAATGACTTTGGACCCTTAAATTTCATTGTCAGCATCTCTGGACCCTTAAATTTCATTGTCAGTGTCTCCGGACCCTTATCAAATTTCATTGTTAGGTCTCTGGAACCTTAAATTTCATTATCAGTGTCTCTGAACCCTTAACAAATTTCATTTTCAGCATCCCTGGAACCTTATCAAATTTCATTATCAGTTTTTCTGGACCCTTAACAAATTTCATTGTCAGTGTCTCTGGACCCTTAGCAAATTTCATTGTCATTGTCTCTGGGCCCTTAAATTTCATTGTTAGTGTCTCTGGACCCTTAACAAATTTCATTGTCAGGTCTCTGGAACCTTTACTAATTTCAGTGTCAGTGTCTCAGGGCCCTTAAATTTCATTGTCAGTGTCTCTGGCGCCTTAAATTCCATTTTCAATGTCTCTGAACCCATAAATTTCATTGTCAGTGTCTCTGGACCTTTAAATTTCATTGTCAGTGTTTCTGGACCCTTACAGTAGATTTCATTGTCAGTGTGTCTGGTCCCTTAAATTTCATTGTCACTGTCTCTGGTCCCTTAAATTCCATTGTCAATGTCTCTTAAGCCTTATATTTCATTGTCAGCATCTCTGGACCCTTAAATTTCATTTTTAGTGTCTCTGGACCCTTAACAAATTCCATTGTCACTTTCTAGAATCTTAAATTTTATTGACGTTTCTGGATCCTTAAATTTCATTGCCAGAGAACGTTTTGCTCACAAAGTTCCTCTGCAAGAGAGAAAAGAAAGTATTTGAAAAAAAAAATGAAATATGAACACAAAACTGACATCTTGTTCAACAAACAGGTGTGTACTTCATGTTTTTACAAGCAAGAGCCCGTGCTTGCATAAGGCCAGTTTGGGCAGCAACAAACAACATATTGCTACTGGGCCAACTATCTTTTCCCCTTGTAAAAAAATGTATGTGTAGCATTTTAGAGATAAAGTAATTTCTTATTATTTATATAATATTTTGATATAATTTATAATTGTACTATCATATGATTTAACAGACAATTATTATTGTATTTGTATAAGAGTTAAGCGGTGGTTGTTCTGAAAAGTGAAATTTGGCTGCGTCTTCATTTCACCACAATGACAGTGAGCTTCTTGATAGGAAATATTTATGCCTTCCACTTCTTTTTAAAAGGGATAAAATCCCACTGGGTAAGCTGTGCTCTAATTAGTATATATATATATATATATATATATATATATATATATATATATATATATATATATATATATATGTACATATATATATATATATATATATATATATATATATATATATATATATATATATATATATATATATATATATATATATATATATATATATATATATATATATATATATATATATATATATATATGTATATATATATTTACTAATTGTTCAAATTGAATCATAATTCCAGGTGTTGATATCAGTGGAAACACAGATACTGTTTGTGATTATTCCATATATTATACCAAAGATTAAAGGCTTTTGTTTGCTCATTTTTATATATTGTCCCAAACAGTATTTGTATTTATACTGTATATAATACCTGGCATTATATATATATATATATATATATATATATATATATATATATATATATATATATATATATATATATATATATATATATATATATATATATATATATATATATATATATATATATATATATATATATATATATATATATATATATATATATATATATATATACATATACATATACACACACACATTATAGGAGAGAGAGAGAGAGAGAGAGAGAGAATCTACCAGTGACTTTTTACCATGTGCATATGTAATTGCAATAGCCACTCATGCACACTATATATATATATATATATATATATATATATATATATATATATATATATATATATATATATATATATATATATATATATATATATATATATATGGTAGAACTAAGTGTAGCTCAAGAGAGTGATTTCCTTCTAACTTAACATTTTCTACAGTTTTTTGGTTGCTAATTATGGATTTGCCTTCAATTTTTGTTGCACGATTGTAATTAACCTGTAATTAACCACAGAATTCCATCCAACAAGCTAGGGGACCCGGTGGGAAAGCGGCATTATGGGTGGGGTATGCCCCCAGGACAGTGGGGTCATGATTTGCTCCCCTGCTTTTTATTACCCTACAATTTAGGGGACCCCTAGGGAAAGTGGGGTCATGGGTGGGGTATACCTCCGGGACAGGGTGATTTGGCTCTCCTGCTTGTAATTATCCTTCAATTTAGGGGACCCCTAGCGAAAGTGGGGTTATGGGTGGGGTGGACCACAGGGGTGAGAAGATGGTCAATATTTACTGTATACGTCAATACGGAGATGAAAAACTTACACGAACACAGAAGGAAGAGGACGATCAGGGGAGCCGTTACAAAGACGAACCCTTCCATTACTACTGCTGTCTGGAAACGTTGTCGCGCACGCGCACTTTTATAGTTGAGCTTTTGGCTCACAGCCTGACTCCTTACTGAGGAAACAGGAGGCGGGGGTCTGGGGTCTAAAAATACTTATCCAACCAATCATATTATGCCGTTAACTCTGTGTTGGGGATAAACCTCCTAATCTTTTGTACGGCAGACCGAACGGATGGTTACAAATGGGGGGAAACATTGGGGGTTTATACACTCAAAACATTGCTCTGTTTATGTCAATGCTGAGTTCTAACTAACAAATGTCAATGCTCGTGTACATTAACGCATTCCCTACATGTGATGTTTACCTTATAAATGTTATAACATGGCAGTACAGTTGAAAATAAGCCCTGAAAATTAGGCTGCACCCTACACAAAGTTTGAGGGAAAGGGGGATTTCAGGGGGGGATAGGGAAGATTCTCCTGGTGCTGGAGGGGCTGTGGGGGGTTTGCATACAAAATCTCCACAAGTTACACCTTCCCCTTTCCAACCCTTGGGTCCGTCTGTTTGCGCTGGAACAGTTCATAACCCGTCGGGCAAATGCAACAGAGTGTTAACGTGCTTAAAGTACGCCTTTTTAATTTAGGTTGCCTTTAAAGAGGGGGTCTGGCCAGGTAACGTGGCGAACTAGGTTAGGTTAGGTTAGTTTGGTTTAGTTTTTGTAATGGCCAAAAGTTTTCGTTTCCTCCAAAGGGGGGGTCCATGGGGGTTGAAGCCCCCCTGGCCAGTGAACACGGCAAACCAGGTTAGGTTGGTTTAGTTATTGTAGCAACCAAAGTTTTCGTTTCCTACAAAGGGTGGGGTCCAGGGCGGGGTGAAGCCCCCCACCCAGGGAATGCAGTGAACTAGGTTAGGTTAGGTTGGTTTAGTTATTGTAACAACCAAAAGTTTTTGTTCCCTACAAAGGGGGGTCCAGGGGGGGCAAAGCCCCCTGGCCAGGGAATGCGGCGAACTAGGTTAGATTTTGTTTAGTTGATGTAGTCACAAATTAGGTGTATTAACAGCCACATTTCATTAACGCCGCCTGCTGTTTTAGGTTGGGTACATCACTGTCATAATGCCACAAAGCTTTTTCTTTAAACTGCTGTAATGTTTAGCATCTCTTACAATTCTCTGACTGTTCAGGCATTAAAACCTCCCAGTGCATTACAGCCAGGAAACTTTCTTACTTTCCGCCAAAGCTCCTCACACAAACCCCTTTCTCCCTTTCCCATTCACGTCATTACCCCCAACAACCTACCTTCACGCAACCCACCCAATCCTTATCTGCAACCGAGGCTCACGTTTTAAAAAATTCACTAACTGCGTTGTCTCGATTCAGTACAGTGGCTGAATCCTTGCCATCTACTTCGTGTTCCTCTGAACCCATAACCCGGCACACCCTTCCCATCACTTGCACTGTTATGGCAGCTACCGCGAGTTTGGTGTATTCTATTACGGGAATTACGAATGTTTAATCGAACTCTGCCAGGATCATGGCGTTTTAAAAACACAACGCTTTTGCTCCCGGTGTGGTAGGGAGTGCAGGCTGGATTTACAGAAGAAAGCATTTAGGTGCGACAGAACCTGCTCTACTCCGCAGAAAAAGGGACGGAAAAGGTGTAACTTTTATGAGTCCCTGTTCTGCAAAGCCTGGCTTTCTGGTTCCTGCCTTGACGTTGAAACTGTCCCATTTTTTTGCTTTATATATGCCTTGGAGTGGTTCACTTACAGCGCTGCTAGATCGGAACTGAGTCTGAGCGACATTGCCATTAATGACTGGCCTAGTTTGGTCCGAGAGATAATAGTGAATTGGTGCATAAAGCAAAAAAAGGAGGATTGGTGGCTCCAGCACAACTGTGGAAATGGACGAAGCCAAATTTGGCAAAAGGAAATATAATGTAGGGAGGGTAATTGAAGGGCAGTGGGTATTTGGGGGTATATGCAGGGAGATGCGGGACTTTTTTGTTGTGCCCGTGGAAGACAGGACTGCCGGGACTCTGGTAACTTTAATTAAAGAATACATAGAGCCCAGTATGACTGTAATTTCAGACTGTTGGAAGGCCTACGACTGCCTGGAGAATGAAGGCTATAGACACTTGAGGGTCAACCACTCCCTCAACTTCGTCAACCCAGAAACCGGGGCTCATACCAACACCATTGAAAGGAGGTGGAGGGAACTGAGGGACAGCACCTCCAGATACGGCAGGAGGAAGTATAATTTTGCAGGCTACCTGTCAGTAGCCTACTTTAAAATCCACTTCCAAGGCTCCAGAACCAGGTTCCACGCATTTTTGAAGGCAGCAGCTGATCTGAACCTACCGAGTCCCTAAGGTAAGGCCTTTTCTCCTGTTCGGTTTATAAGTTTGCCGAGACTTTTTATTCTTTTTTTACAGGTTTCTTGTTTGGAATGGCAGAGGTATTTCTGAGTAGCAGCTGCACGCCCTTGCTGTTTCGACGCTTCCCACACTTGTTGCCATCACGTTCTGCATTTGCGCAGAACCTTCTCCCAACCCCCACTTGCGCCACTCCTCATTTTCCCCCGTTGTTAGGGGATGTGAGGAACTTTCTGCCTTCCTGCCCCTGGTCGCCTCCCCTCACAGCCGCTCCCTCCCAGTGATGGATGGTTCCCTGGCGTTTTCCTCCTCCAGGGGATGCTCCCACAATGTAAACATGTCTGCGTCATCTCTGCGTGTTCTCCCCCACCCAAAACCATGAATTCCCATGGCCCCCCTTACTGTTGAGTATAGAGATAAGGGGAAAATAACGGTTGGCCGACAACAAACAAATGCACCTCCATTATCAGCTGCCCTAAAAGTGTAGAAAAAACCATAAATATACATATAATTACATTACCTTGCAAGCTAATTTTTTAACGCACGTTGAATATTAGTCGAATCTGATGAATATATATTTCAAATAATAGCATAAAATCATTTTGCTGACAAACGCATTATATCAAACTGGAAATTTCAGCCATTATGAATCATTTTGTTTTCATTTGCAAAAAACTCGATCTTGTTCACAAGCAGCACATATAGACATTCATTGCATAAAGGACAGCACACTTGTCCATACACTCACATACGTGGGTGTGTGTGTGTGTGTGTGTGTGGTACAATCATGGTACAAAATAACCTGAAGAAGAAGGTGAAGAGAGAGAGAGAGAGAGAGAGAGAGAGAGAGAGAGAGAGAGAGAGAGAGAGAGAGAGAGAGAGAGAGAGAGAGCATAAGTATGCTCTCTTGTCTCTGTACCCATAAATTTCTTTGTCCATGTCCCTGGTCCTTTAAATTTCTTTGTCAATGACTTTGGACCCTTAGATTTCTTTGTCAATGTCTCTGGCCCCTTAAATTTCATTGTCAATAACTTTGGAGCCTTAAATTTCATTGTTAATAACTTTGGACCCTTACATTTCTTTGTCAATGACTTTGAACTCTTAAATTTCTTTGTCAATGACTTTGAACCCTTATATTTCATCGTCAGTGTCTTGTGGTTATTATATTTTTTTTGTCATTGTCTCTGGACCCTTAAATTTCATTGTTAGTGTTTCTGGTCCCTTAAATTTCATTGTCAGTGTCTCTGGTCCCTTAAATTTCATTGTCAGTTCTCTGGCACTTAAATTTCCTTGTCAGTGTCCCTGACCCCTTAAATTTCATTGTCAGTGTCTCTGGTCCCTTAAATTTCATTGTCAGTGTCTCTGGCCCCTTAAATTTCATTGTCAGTGTCTCTGGCCCCTTAAATTTCATTGTCAGTGTCTCTGGCCCCTTAAATTTCATTGTCAGTGTCTCTGGCCCCTTAAATTTCATTGTCAGTGTCTCTGGCCCCTTAAATTTCATTGTCAGTGTCTCTGACCCCTTAAATCTCATTGTCAGTGTCTCTGGTTCCTTAAACTTCATTATCAGTGTCTCAGAACCCTTAAATTTCATTGTTAATATCACTGTAACTGAAACTGTAAGGGGGGGGGAAGGATAGAGTGAGGGTTCGATTACAAATCAATTTAAACCTGGAAGGAAGATAAGGTTTGGAAGGGGGTAAAAGGGAGATGAAAGGAAGGTATAAGGGGAAGGAAAAAAGAATGGGACAGTCCCATTTGTCATTTAGTCTACAATATAGTGCATGTCGTGAATGTGGAATTTGTTTGCAAGTTATTAAGGTGTAGGAAAGTTCCAGCAAAAGGCAAAAGGTGAAAGTCATCTGAAGAGGCTCCAATACTGGAATCGTCCTCCTTCCCTCTCCCCCTGTAGGGGAGGGAAAGAGGACTCAAACCACGGTGCTGTACAGTCGTATAGTGCTTTTAGTTAGTTAGTTAGTTAGAAGGTTGGTTTTCAGTAGTAGGTGCAGAGAGAGCCCAACTACATTAATTGTGCAGAAGAATTTGACACCTGGGATGAAGTGCTGTTGTTATTTTTTGTATTTTTAATTTTTATGAAAGAATTCCAGGTGAGAATAGAGGCGAATGACAATGTGCGAAGGAACAAACTATGCATGTGTATATGTATGCGTATATATATACATACAAACAGATACATTTCAGTGTAAGACCAAGTTGTCATATTGCTTTTGAGTCACATTAATATGCACTGTAGCCCCAAACTGTACGCCATGGTACCAATTGATACGACACCCTAAAACGCAGTATTGAGTTTTTCATGAAAACATTCAAGACTCATTTATTGAGTGTAATGATACTCTTAGCTGTGTATGCAGAGTAAATGCACACCTCCAGAATAAGAATACTCTGGGATATCCAGGTTGCGTCGTTTTTCCTTGATATTTTTTTGCCTTCTATTTGCGGGGACGGGTTAGCTAAGCAAGTGCGTAGGACCCCTTGCCTTTCTAATTACAGCCTTTCCCTTATATTTTCCCCCCTATTGGTTAGTGGGCTACTTAGGGATTTATTCGTCTATACACACATTCATTCAAAAGGCTTCATTCACCGGCTGTCATTCAAAATGTTTACACATGCGACGCACGAATGGTGAAATCGAGTAAGAGGGTGTGGGTAGGCTACTCCCGCCTCCCACCCTGCCTCGGTCACACAGACAGGGTTGCCACTCTAAAAAAGTTATTTCCCCCTACCACTCATGCTCATTTCCCCTACGTCCCCCTACAGCCATCCCCCAGCTCAGCATACCCCAAAAACGATGATTTTTTTTTTTTTTATTCTTTTACACGAGTTCAGAATAAGATATCACCATACAGCCTAAGTATTGGAGATATTGCAGCAATTATCCCGAATTCCCAATGCTTTTTAACAAGGATGATTTGAGTAAAAGTACTTTTTATATATTTAAATTTTATTAATTTTCAATAGCAAAGCAATGTGGAGCAAAATATATTTTCCCTAAGAAAATAGATGTATGTGACAAGCAAATAAGGAAACGAAAATTTATTCGATTCTTTGGTAGGCTATTTCTAAATAATAAATCAAATATGTAATAAGCAAATAAAAAGTATCTTTTCTTGTGGCGTAAGAAGTAAAGGAAGAATTCATCTTTGGCATTCTTTTCAATTGTCATTTCTTAACACCTGATTTTTTTGGTAGGTTAAATTCTTAGTTAAGTATATTCTGCCAATTGTAATGTATATAATTAATTCAAACAAAATCTTCAGCTGCTGTATCATCAAGGATCTGATCATTTCCTTTATGGCCACATTTGTCCATGTAGCTTTTTCTTGCATTGGTATACAAGTGAGCACCCCTTGGGTTCACATTAACTTGAGAGGGAACCTTAAGGTTTCTGAGGTTTTGAAAATTGCCTCTAAGGCAGGGGTTCCCAAACTGGGGGTCATGGAAGGTCTAACAACTGCATGCACTACATTCAGCTTGCCAGAACGGGCTAAACTTTTTAGAAGGCTTATAAATTGGGCGGTCATGACAGGACTGGTACTGCTGTAAGGGGTCACGTACTAAAAAAGTTTGGGAAACACTGCTCTAAGGTGTGTACGGCAACCAGACTCCTGAGCTTCGCTGTGTTTGCATTAAGTTTGGGAAAAGTCCTTTCTACTTCTGCAGAGCTTTGAGGTAAACAGGTCATCTGAAGCATGAAAATGGCAACGTCTTCGTGTTCAGGAAGAGAGGCTGAGCCTTTGCCAAAATTCCACAGTAGGTTTGTTCTCCTGCCCTTCCTTTCTTACAGCTTCATCAATCAAAATAGAGCGCCATTGTCGATCAATGTCCCAGTCTTTCAGTGCATGCAAGACTGGGTCCATGAGGTTAACCCTTTGGAGAATTTGGCGGACAGCTTCCTTACACCAGTCTCTTCATCTTCTTTAGAAGTTTTCCCCTCTCTTGTGGAAGCATGCGTATCAAGGTTTCCTGAGCTGTTATCCCTGGATATACTTTGCCAAGGGACAACCACTGGTGTGCGATTCATCATCAACATAGATGTCACTAAAATTCTTGATTGGCTTCCTGAAGTTTTGGCAATAAGGCGATGAAGCTGAAATGCATTTGACTGGAAGATAGCATTTAAACCAGTCAAGTCTCCAAAGGCATAATCACAAAACTCTAGAGTTGCCTTGACATATTTGGATTTTAGTGCATCAAGTATATATCCTTTCAGGCTGCAGGGAGTTCTTCTCACTTACCTCTGCAGTAAAAGACAAGAGAAGAGCTGGCCATTGTTCTAAAATCCGTCTAATGCACTGGGCCACAGATAACCAACTTGTCTGACATGGTTTTAGAATTCGGTGGGCATCGACATCGGCATGACCTTTCTGTCGATTAGGAGGCATTTTGAAGTGACTGTATATATCATGGATTAGTTGGTCAGCTGTTTTCGACAATACCTTGCAAGCATGCTCTGCAACTAAATGGAAAGTATCACAGTAACACTTTAGTACAATGATATTTGGTGCAGCAGTTTCTATTCTTGTCAGAAGAAAGCTGTTGGCTTCTTGCATCATAATTATATTCTCCATCTGATGCCCATCCCATTACACTGCTCCAGTCAAGGCCATCCTTCTCCAAAGCACTTTCCAATGGTGCAGAAAGTCCATTGGTATCCCCTGCTTCAGCGAAAATGAGGCGGTGAAACCGTGTCATAAGGTCTTTGTCAGGATTAAGGTAAGGGGCATTTACACAGAAGACTTCATTCATAGTTATATCAGTTGCCTCACATTATAGTCGAATACGATGGTGCTTGATGAGGAAAAACAAAGATGTCAACTCTACCTTCCCTTGCCAGCAAGGGTTTTTGATGAAATATATATATATATATTTGTTACTAGATATCAAAATCCCCTACTTTCCCCCCTACGTATGGCAGTTTTCCCCGTGGGTCTCCCCTACCCCCTACTTTTGGCTAATATCCCCTACCGTAGGGGATTTCCCCTACACGAGTGGCAGCCTTGACACAGAATGGCAGAAGAATTGAAAGCGTCTTCTATCTCTCACTGTCGTGCAATCCCGCCCACCGCATACCAGACCCCAAGAAGGGGTGACCCCCTCGACAGGTCGGTCTCTGAGGGAGGGTGAGTGGTTGCTAGGGAATAGAAAACAGCAGAGTCATGCAATTGCAGAGTCAGCGTTGGTGCCAGACACCACCTCCACTCTCATGTGAGGCCAGGTAGACCAACCCATCACCACATCAGCTGACTCGGATACGCTGTTTCGTTGTTAGGGAGTTTGGGAAGGATTTAGGATTGGGTAAAAGTATTGAGGGACAGCGACGGTAGAGGAATTATAGGATTAAGGAGCCTGCTTGCAAGGTATTGTCGAAAACAGCTGACCAACTAATCCATGATATGTACTGGTTGGATGATTCATGTTACAGTATCAGCCATTTCGAATAAAGTTATTTCTCATGCATCTACAGCAAATCACAAATAAATAGAAACAGTGCTAGTAAACAGAAATTAAACATTGAGAGAGAGAGAGAGAGAGAGAGAGAGAGAGAGAGAGAGAGAGAGAGAGAGAGAGAGAGGAGCGTACCTATGCTCCCTCGTAGCCTTTATCTTGGTCGAGTCATCCTAACCAGGTCGTCCAAGCAATGTCGACAATTGTAAACAGTCATCTCTCTCAAAATATACTAAAATATTGTTTTTCCACTATAAACATTTAATATCTCCATATTAATTTAATCATTCTCTTCTCCAGGAAGTTCAGTTCCGGGCGGGACACAGTCTGGAGGACAATGGGGTCAGAAGTGTATCGTTTCAGGACCATTTCTGTTCTAGGATCCGTGAGCGACCTTAATTTCATCTATTACAGGGTTGCCCAGGTGAGCAAGAGCCCGTGCTGTCATGTGCCAGCTTAATCTATACCATCATCGACAGTCAGCACAGGTCATAGGCCACAAGAGGTCAGAGGAAAACCGTGGATGACCTTGGAGGGCACAAGGTTCTCACAGTCAACTGATCACTAAGGTCAGAATGGGTCATCATGCTCCTTCTGAAGTTCTTGTGTTTTGTCATCCATAAATCTCCACTGACCATCTCCAGCCTCCTTCTTCTAAGTAAGTGTGGATCTCCCAGCTCCTCTGAGGCCCACTTTAGTGAGAATCAGGTACAACTGGCTCAGCTGCCTGGTAGCACCTGGAATAGGCATTGTTCTCAGATAAAATCTCTCTGACAAGACTTTGAATCAGTCTGTGCTTCTTTTTCTCTTCAGGAAGCTTCTCATGGTTAAGGAAAAATGATTCAAGATTCTTTCCACTTGCTTTTTCTTTTTCTAGTCGACAGACCGTTTCCCCACCTCTCGGCGGTGTCATCAGGACTGGGTTCAGATGTCTGAATTTTAAACGTGACATCATTGGGGTACTGAATTCCTTCTGTTGGTTGGCAGGTCTCATTCCCTAGCTGGTGGTCTGGGTGGTATAGTGTGGGCATTCCTGGTGCTCCATAGGATGCATCCTATGCCGTGATGTGAAGCAAAGGGCATGCATGATTCCCGTCTCTGGCCGATCTTGATTTGCCTTTGTTGTCGGTAATCATGGACAGCGGCATTCTGTCGTTCGTGTCTCCCTTCGGATTCTCACGGATGTCCTGTGGTTTCTTGAAGAAAGGAAGATGAAGTCCTTGTTCCTCTGCACATATATTTAACGTTGTTGATTTATACGCCACAGCTTCTGCTATTTGCAATCCGTGGAACTGGGGTTGTCTGTGCACGATGCATGATCTCTGTGCTATTAATTCGTCCAACGTTGGTTTACGGCCGTGGTCTTCTCTGTAATGGTGAAATATTGCCCCTTGGTTGTGCTGAGCCTGCACTCGCCTGCGTAGAGTGGTAGCGGTGCAACCTACCTAGTAATAGCTGAGGCCTTGACATGCTCCTTCAGCACAGTTTAATTCATTCACTAAGTTGGTCGACTCCCAAATCTCTCTACAGGGACCTGTGTGATTTTGCTTTACAAGAGTGCTGGCTAGGCTCGGGCAGCAGGAGGCAAGTAAGGAAATCCTCTCTAAGGATTCGTAGGTGTCGTGCCACTGGCGATTATCCTTTTTATGGCCTTGACCTCATCCTTGAACTGGGTGTATCATATTGTAACACAATATGATGTTTCTTGGTGAGGGAGGTGTCATCACTGGTATGCACACCCGACTGTTTCGCATGCAACCTTCTGTTAGATTGCGGTCGTATCTGTTAGGTCGCACCACTACCACTATATGCAGGCAATATGCAGGCAATATATACATACATACATATATATATATATATATATATATATATATATATATATATATATATATATATATATATATATATATATATATATATATATATATATATATATATATAAAAAAATAATGAACACATGAGCACTTGTTTTTGCAGAATCAAATTACTGACTCACATCGAGAGAAACCCAAAGGCAATTATATATATAAATACATACATACATATATGCAGTATATATATATATATATATATATATATATATATATATATATATATATATATATATATATATTTATGAAAGTATTTTGATATGTATGACCTGATTTTCGGTCACATACAGTTTCTACCAGTACGAATGAAACGCGTAAGATACCATTAACACTCGTGTATTTTTCTTAACAGTTACACAGGATCCTTTTGCTAATATTGCGCTACTTAGTCATGCAATTATAGTCGGAAGGTGATCTTTAACTTTTCAAACTGAACTTGCTTAGGTCATAGACCTCAGCTGATTGGTCTCTCACGATCGAAAGCAACCAATGAGGGTCTTCGATGTATGGCACTCGTTTGAATTGCCCACGCCCAACCCCAACGATCGTAGGGCCTTCGACGAATCAGCAGTATCTATCTGTTCGTTACCCTCTGATCAGAATGACGATTTTCTGTTACATCTCAAACATGAATTTCATAGAAATCGTTTCACATGTATTTAATTTACACACAATCGTATTTATATATTTATACACACACATATATATATATATATATATATATATATATATATATATATATATATATATATATATATATATATATATATATATATATATATATATATATATATATATATATATATATATATATATATATATATATATATATATATATATATATATATATATATATATATATATATATATATATATATATATATATATATGTTAGAAAACAGCATCAGTTCAAACTAAAGAAAATCAACCCTTTAACCAATTCAGCAGATAAAAGTATCCTACTTAAACAACTTTTTTCCCTTTACTCAATAAAAAAAAATTGAAAACTTATCTAATTATACAAAGGAACGAGGAAAAACCTTGCGAGTTATTCCGCTGAAATGAAAAAAAAAAACATTAAAAACTACTGGGGCTAGAGGGCTGCAAATTAGTATGTTGATCATCCACCCTCCAGTCATCAAACATACCAAATTGCAGCCCTCTAGCCTCCTCAGTAGTTTTGATGCTATTTAAGGTTAAAGTTAGCCATGTTCATGCTTCTGGCAACTATATAGGACGGGCCACCACAGGGCGGTGGTTAAAGTTTCATGGGTCGCGGCTCATACAGCATTGTATTTAGGCTGTGCATGATTAAAAAAAAAAATATGCACGGGCAGAATGATCCAAGATCTTCGTAATGATATAACAATATATTTTTATCGGAGATATCAATTGCATATTTCACGACTCCGGGATCTCCCTCCCCCATGCCCCCCCCACCCCCAGGAAATAAATCCCACCTCCTACGCCCACGTCCACCCAGGGCATTTAACTGGTGTGACGTCATCCCCCTTCGAGAGCTGGCCAATCACTGGCGTGCAGTGGGCGGGGCTTAGCTGCACAACTATAGGCGGATCTGCTATAGACCGGTGCTCGATCCCACATTGCAGATGCCTCTGGTACACCTTTCTAAGTGCATAGCACTTACCTGTCGCTTCCTCAAGTGATTTCAGTAAAATTCCCCGTCACATGTCGGCAAGTAAGTGTCGCTTTCAAGTGCCGAAGATTCCACACACACTCAGTTAAGTGTCTTTAAACGATTTCCTATACATGTCATTAGCAGTTACCCCCATTCAAAAGCACACGATCGGAAGAGCGACCTGACACACACCCACCTCAAAGTAAAGCTGGCCAGCTACTAAACGTTATGAATGGATCATTTGAGTATTTGTGGGGCGGAAAGTAGTGACGTCATCGGTTTTCGCGCGTAATTTTCCTCCTCCTTTTTTTAAAGTTCCTTGTGACGTCATCGGCTTTCGCGCGCAATTGAGATGCTGTTGAGTTTATCATGAACTTGAGAACTATAACAGTTGATAGTACACTATTTTCTCCTTGCACGGTTGCTGGTTAGAGAGGTATTTAGGAGTGAGGTTGCTGGACACACGCCTTTTTTTTTCTCTACATAGGCAGCAATCCCACAAGGTCAAATAACTATCAGGTACTGGTTTATTATTATTATTATTATTATTATTATTATTATTATTATTATTATATTCAAATAAACAAGGGTAGTAAGTGCATTCATGGTTTTTTGCTTTATTATCACTTTATTAAAATTTATATATTACACTGTGATTATAATATATACAGTATATATGTATATATACACATACATATATATATATATATATATATATATATATATATATATATATATATATTCTCACAATAACATCACAGTTTCAAAGCTGCGATAAAGGTTTAAAATTTCCTTTTGATAAATATTCCTTATTATTAACATTATTATAGGAATTAATAAATAAGTATAAATTAATCAGTAAAATAGGATACATCTATTCATAAATATTTGTAAAAAACAAGATTATATATATATATATATATATATATATATATATATATATATATATATATATATATATATATATATATATGTATATATATATATTAATAAATATGGTAGACTTTTTCATTGTGTAGCCTATATACGTATAAATAAATAAATAAATAAATATATATGTATACATATAACAATAAGTATTATAAAAATATAGAAATAATTCATTTAAACTACAAAGCACTGAAAAATATCTATATAAAAACATTCTTCACATGTTTTAGAAAAACATTACCCTGAATATATTTATATTCTTTAAAATAATTAAGTACTTATTAACAACATTTAAAGCTCTGAAGGAGGTACGTCAAAGAAGCGTATTAGTTACTGAGGAGCAATCAGGGAAAACAGAGGAGTCTGGAGAACTCCAAAGTTTCTCTCCACAGTCATTAAGGGATGCGATGGGATGGCTTGTCTGGTGTTTCTGTTCTCTAAATATATTAAATTCCATTTGATTTATTTGAATGATGTGGATACCATTTGAATGATGTGAATACCATTTGAAATATTTGAATACCATTTGAATGATGGGAATACCATTTAAAATATTTGAATACCATTTGAATGATGTGAATACCACTTGAAATATTTGAATACCATTTGAATGATGTAATACCATTTGAATGATGTGAATACCATTTGAATGATGTGAATACCATTTAAATGATGTGAATACCATTTAAAATATTTGAATACCATTTGAATGATGGGAATACCATTTGAATTATGTGAATACCATTTGAATGATGTAATACCATTTAAATGATGTGAATACCATTTAAAATATTTGAATACCATTTGAATGATGTGAATACCATTTGAATTATGTGAGTACCATTTGAATGATGTGAACACCATTTGAATAATATGGATGCCATTTGAATGGTGTGGATACCATTTGAATGATGTGAATACCATTTGAATGATGTGGATACCATCTAAATTCCTTAAATACCATTTTGACGGAAACAGGTCCCGAGGAAGAGCAGTTGGGTCTGCCCCTCTCAGGGCAACTCGCTCCTCAGCTCCTGCAGGTACTTGAGAGCCTTGGGGCCGCACCTGTAGACCAGCTGGCGCTCGGAGACAGCCTCAAGGGCGCCTGTGTTGTAGTGGTACCTGCGGAGGGAGAGAAGAAAGGTCAGGTCAGGTCAACTGCAGTGGCAGATATGGGAGAGGGATTGTTTATAGTCATTTCTAGAGAGAGAGAGAGAGAGAGAGAGAGAGAGAGAGAGAGAGAGAGAGAGAGAGAGAGAGAGAATGGTCTTAGAATCTACAGAAAAAATATCCTGAGAGAGAGAGAGAGAGAATGTGAGAATGTCACTACACCCTACAGTCAATATCTTCTGAGAGAGAGAGAGAGAGAGAGAGAGAGAGAGAGAGAGAGAGAGAGAGAGAGAAAGAAAAGAGATTTCACACACACACAGAGAGAGAGAGAGAGAGAGAGAGAGAGAGAGAGAGAGAGAGAGAGAGAGAGAGAGAGAGAGAGAGAGAGAATGGTTTCAGAATTTTCAGAAAAGGCTTCCAAAGAGAGAGAGAGAGAGAGAGAGAGAGAGAGAGAGAGAGAGAGAGAGAGAGAGAGAGAGAGAGAGAGAGAGAGAGAGAGAGAGAATGGTTTCAGAATTTTCAGAAAAGGCTTCCAAAGAGAGAGAGAGAGAGAGAGAGAGAGAGAGAGAGAGAGAGAGAGAGAGAGAGAGAGAGAGAGAGAGAGAGAGAGGTCTTAGAAACTTCAAAAGAGATTTCACACACACACACACACACACAGAGAGAGAGAGAGAGAGAGAGAGAGAGAGAGAGAGAGAGAGAGAGAGAGAGAGAATGTTTTCAGAATTTTCAGAAAAGGCTTCCAAAGAGAGAGAAGAGAGAGAGAGAGAGAGAGAGAGAGAGAGAGAGAGAGAGAGAGAGAGAGAGAGAGAGAGAGAGAGAGAGAGACCTGAAACTTCAAAAGGCCACGGGCGAAATTGACGAGAAGAGAGAGAGAGGGCTTATCCGCCCTCCCCCCCCACATCTGGGCGATGATTTTGGGCTGCGTCAGACGGAAGGTGGCCGTGGCTTCGTCTTCCCACCGGATTATGGAGGGATTCGTTCGTTTGTCAGCCAAGAGACGGACCAGGAACTCCCAGGATTTGGGACCTCGTTCTGTCAAGGAGAGAGGGAGAGATTATTATTATTATTATTATTATTATTATTATTATTATGAAGAGGAACCCTATTCATATATACCATTATTATTATTATTATTAATAATATTATTCAGAAGATGAAACCTATTCATATGGAACAAGCCCACCACAGGCGCCATTGACAAGAAATTCAAGAAGCTTCCTAAGAATATTATGGCGTCCATTAGAAAGAAGTGACAGAAGGTAATCAGAAATACTGAAAGAAGAGACCAGTTATTAGCAAAGAAGTGATAAATTAACAAATCAATAAATAAACAGATAGAAATATAAGTAAATCGTTAAGATAGAAGGAGAATTACTTTAGGGTCGCAACGCATTGCATCTTCGCTTGAACTTCTGAAGAAGTTCTGATTGCATGGCACCCTCAGTAGGGAGGCTGCTTCACAGCCCAACGGTGTGAGGAATGTTACAGATTCACTGGAAGGTTCAGATAGACAGATAAATAGATAGATAGATAGATGGCATTTTGATTATAGATGGACAGAAAAGTCTTTCCTCGTGTTGACATTACTGATAGACAACATTTCTGACTGTAAGACATAGAGAACAGATTGCAGTTTCTCCTGAGTGACCAAGTGACAGAGAATTGAGAGAGAGAGAGAGAGAGAGAGAGAGAGAGAGAGAGAGAGAGAGAGAATGTCCCCAGAACCTTCAGAAAAGTTTTTCAAGAAGAGAGAGAAGGAGAGAGAGAGAGACTAACCTTTCCTTCTGGTATTAGTGGGAATCTTCTTGAAGACATCACTTGTTGTCTCAGGCAGGAGACTTGGCACAGGTGCGCCAAAGGCCACAGGGGATGACCCCAGGTGACCATATGCCGTAGGCAGAGGGTAGGAGGCCTCTGCTAGGGGTTCTTCTGTAAGTAAATAGATAAATAAATAGATAAATAAATGGGTACTTTATCAATCATAACATAAGATGGCATTCCCAGAACAGACAAAAACAGAGGGGTAGATATTTAACAGTGAGTAGAGATTTAACAGAAGGGTAGAGATTTAACAGAAGGGTAGAGATTTAACAGAAGGGTAGAGATTTAACAGAGGGGTAGAGATTTAACAGAGGGGGTAAATATTTAACCTATCAAAAAATACCCACCATATTTGACCTGCAAGGGGTGATCCTGCATCGAGAAATCCTGCAGGGAATCTGGCAGGAGGTCCCACACCTCCTGTGGGACGCGGCTGAACATGTCGGCCAGTTCCTCGTCGTTGTACCCGCCAAAGGAAGAAGAGGAATCATCATATCCTCCGAAAGGGGGCGGGGTCGCGCCAAGCCCTTCCGTGACGTCATAAGAGGAGTCGAATGTCACGTCATGGATGACGTCACGAGAGGGGACGGGGCTGCTCCATTGCTTGCCTGGTTTATGAGGAGGGGAAGAGTGGTTAAGGGGGAGCCGTTGCAAAGGCAAATTCATCCTATTACTACTACAAAATGTTCATCAAAATAACCATAAAAGCAACTGATAATAATGATAAAAATAATAGTAATAATAACACTGACCAGCGCCATTGTTGACCAGACTCTGCAGCTCCTGAAAGAGGAAGCGTCCTAACTGGCTCCCGACGAAGGCGCCGAAGTCCTCAGGAGAGAACCTCAGGAGGGCGGCGCCCGAAGAGTTCCTCAGGCCCCAGACATTGCAGGCAGAGGTATCCAGGCCCCTCTCGGCACACAGGGACATGGCCCAGTTCAGGCAATCCTGCAGAAGGATAGAAAAAGACTACTGAGTATTCCTCAGGGATTCTTGTCGAATCCTCCTTTGATATGTAAATGACCTCAGGGATTCTTGGTGACAATGACTGGGTAAAGAATCCTCCTTTGATATGTAAATGACCTCAGGGATTCTTGGTGACAATGACTGGGTAAAGAATCCTCCTTTGATATGTAAATGACCTCAGGGATTCTTGGTGACAATGACTGGGTAAAGAATCCTCCTTTGATATGTAAACGACCTCAGGGATTCTTGGTGACAATGACTGGGTAAAGAATCCTCCTTTGATATGTAAATGACCTCAGGGATTCTTGGTGACAATGACTGGGTAAAGAGTCCTCCTTTGATATGTAAATGACCTCAGGGATTCTTGGTGACAATGACTGGGTAAAGAATCCTCCTTTGATATGTAAACGACCTCAGGGATTCTTGTTGACAATGACTGGCTAAAGAATCTGAATTAATAATAATAATAATAATAATAATAATAATAATAATAATAATAATAATAATAATAATAGTAAATAATAATAATAATAATAATAATAATAATAATAATAATAATAATAATAATAATAATAATAATAATAATAATAATAATAATTCCTCATCAACCTCCAAAATTCTTTAGACTTCAAGTTTTCCTTTTCGAAAATATGTCTTAATAAATTCATGTGCCACAACATACATTTCTTCTGTTGTTCACCTAAAATGGAGTTTTAATTTTATGCCTGTGTCTTTTATTTAAAGTAAATTTTTATATTTTTTTCCTTTTATTTATTTCGTATTTTATTTTGACAATTTATGAGATTCTAATAACAAGTATTCCACGAGACTTTTATTACTGAAGAGAGAGAGAGAGAGAAAGAGAGAGAGAGAGAGAGCTGTTTACAAGCATAACCATATTGTGATTGACTTCATAATATGTATGGGAAGGCCTAGCAGGTTGATATAAAATACCTCACTGGATTATTATTATTATTATTATTATTATTATTATTATTATTATTATTATTATTATTATTATTATTATTAACGCTTCTGTTTTCTTTAATTTTAAGCACGTATGAAAGGACGACCAAATGGCTTCGTGAGAGAGAGAGAAAAGAGATAAACGAAAACAAAAACACTCGCTCGGGTCATCACACACATTCTGCCAAATTGTACCAGAAGCGAGAGAATTCTCGTACCTCTCCCTGCCACTGTGCGACGGGTATCCTTTGGTACAATGTCCCCTTATCTTCCAGCGCCCCAAAGGGCTCCTGCCCAACGTAGAGCCCTTCCGCAGGAAAATCACTACTGTAGGCACCGTATTCCAGAGGCTGGTAGAGGCCATAATCGCAGCCGTGTCCTTGGGAACTCTCTACAGGTGTCGTAGTCTCCGTCAGGTAGGTATTGAAGATAGTGTCGAAGTTGGCCGGTTGGGTGAGGAAGGAGTCCTCGCCTAGGGAGGACTCAAGGGCGCCTGCGCCGAAGTTCATCTCGTTTTTATGAACGATCAGGGTTTAGGACGGGTTTAATTCTCGGATAAACCCGATTAAACCGAGGGGATTTATCGAAGACACAGGGAATATCAGGTCACTTGCTGACGGAGGAATATGGCCGGGTTTCTTTTAATTTAAATTCAGGCACTGAGATTTTTCCTTTTATTCAGGCTGCTCGACAATCAGAGGGAAGGTTTCGAGGCCCAAAATCACAGAGGGAAAAACAACAGCACACGAATGGCACTGCAAGACGAATGACCAAGACCAAGGTGTGGGCAGCCTTTTATGTAAAGGGTACCACAGACGCTGGAGAGGAAGTTACGTCAGTAAAATCGTGCCCATACATTCGTCCTATCTCTAGGGACTGACAGAGAACGTCAAAAACGGCGGGAAATCCCTGCTTTCTCGTTGCCTGGGTCTGTGACAAGCTCTAGCAAGCGCCTTCTTTTACCCAGAACGCAAACTAAAGACTATTTCAGGATACACAAATCAAGAAACACATACGTATATGTCATATATGTCAACCAGGACGTGAGAAACCAAATACTCGGTGCTTTGGGAGTTCTCCTAGAAGAGAGGAAATGAGCGTCCTGTTTCAGCCTACCATAGAGAAACTTTGACGTCATTCGTTGAAGCGATGCCTCCTGGCCTTAGTGCCAATCAGGAATAGCTTAATTAACGTAAGAGAGTCTTCTAGAAATGTTTACACCACGTTTTCATGTCGAAGTTTCATCACGGTTCCTGGGCCCTGAGCGCGTGCGCCACAAACACAGTTGCGCGCACAAGTGTATGACTGGGAACCGTTCTCTTAATTCCTTTCCTCTTTCATTCTGTTATTTCATTATTTAAACTGACACCGAATTCCCTCGTTGTTTACAGTTTTAACCGTCTCTAGCTTTAATTCATTTAACGGTCCCTCAGACTGTTTGTTCTAATCGGAGAAAGGGGCTCAGTGGAGGACTCCGGACTCTTTGAAGCTTTCGAAGTTTGGAACGGGATCACAAAACAACGCCATGTCAAGCAGAGTCTTACGAAAAACATTCTTAGTCCTCCGCACAAACAACAAACCAAGGCGTGAGAGCAAACAAAGACAAAAACTAAACATCCTTCCTTTGGGAAATGAGGCTAAGGAGAGCCAGTACCGACGGAATGAGGCTGCAGGACCTATAAGAAATCATCGTCCCAATTGACCTTTGAGAGTCTCCGCGAATCCGTCCATCACTTATCTTCTTCTTCTTCATTCCTCTCTGCGCGAATGACGAAATTTAAACAAAACAAGGCTTAGAAGAGAGAGAGAGAGAGAGAGAGAGAGAGAGAGAGAGAGAGAGAGAGAGAGAGAGAGAGAGAGAGAGAGAGAAAAGAAAGCTTTTTTTTACCTTTCTCTACCTTTCTATCTAAAGTCGAAAGTCCCATGAAAGAAACGCAGAAAGGAATGCAAAAAGAAAAAAGGATAAATTTGAACGACGCGTGACAGGATGGCGAGTGGACAGGAATCCCCCAAGAGCCTTCCCAAAGTCGTCTACCTGCTTCCGGTGGCCTGTTTATTTATCTATTCGTGTACTTATTCATTTATTTATTTTACCTATTTATTCGTTGACGAGAATAGCTTCACTATGATGTGCTTTTGTTTGTTTCTTTCTGGTGTTAACCCTCCCGTTCATTGAAAAGGCTTTTGGGATGCTGTTAATAGACCTATATATATATATATATATATATATATATATATATATATATATATATATATATATATATATATATATATATATATGCCATAAGTTCTCTCAATGGCCTTTCTTACAAGTGAACTTTTAATGCTTTGCACCTTACCAAAAAACACCTTTTTTTTTAATGGTTAAACCATTAGTATTTACACACAGATCAAAAACCATCGCCATATATTTAAAATCTCAACTACGACAATAACATATACCTGATTTACCATTACACAAATAACACAACACCCCGATAACGACACCTTAACCCATCTGTAATATGCATAAACCCCTTTGCACAGACTTGTATTAATGTGAGGACAACTAACCTATAGGAAATATGAACCTCAGGAACTCCTCGAGTTCTCACAATGTTTACACACTTCCAGGAGTCACTGTTTACACCCTGTTTACACAGCCAGTCAGTCTGCCTGGAAAAGCTTTCTACTGCTGACAAAGTTCACTAAACTCTCTCTCTCTCTCTCTCTTCCCCGCCCCCCTGAAGACACTGTTACATCACAGAAAACTTACTGTTTATAGTTGTCTATCAATTGTAGCTATGAATCCATTACCAGATAACTACGAGTGATAGATAACATTTATAAACTGTACGATATATGATATATATATATATATATATATATATATATATATATATATATATATATATATATATATATATATATATATATGATGTCTTTTCCTGTAATACTACAGTGTAATATGAATATATATATATATATATATATATATATATATATATATATATATATATATATATATATATATATAAAGCATATATATATATAAGAAAATAAAAAATAAAAATAACCTAAAAAATATAGGAAAAATAGCGTAAAAAATAAAAGAAAAATAACCTGGAAAATAAAAGAAAATAACCTAAAATAAAAGAAAAATAAAACAAATGAAAGAAAAATAACCTAAGAAATAAAAGAAAAATAACGTAAAAAAAATAAAAAAATAAAAGAAAAATAACTTAAAAAATAAAAGGAAAATAACCTAAAAATAAAAGAAAAACAACGTAAAAAAAATTAAAGAAAAATAACGTAAAAAAAACAAAATGAAAATAAAAGAAATTGTTTGGAAATTTCAATGAATAATTAAATAGCAGCCGAGGCTTCTGTTTGGTAAACAAAAGCATTATTGCGGATGATCTTCTTCCTTGGGAACGAATTCGTCATTTTTATAACAACAACGCCTCGTTATTTTGAGTCAGTTTAGGTAAACTATTCCCTTTTTTTTTTTGGGAAAAGAGGATCCTATATTTTTTTTTTGTTGGGAGCCATATTTGGAATCAGTGAGAGTCATAAGGTTTAGTCATGAATAGGAAACTGGTATTTCATCAAGGCAAATATCTGTCAGTCTATTTATTTTTCTGTTTCTCTATCTATCAATTTACCTGCCTATCTATCAATGTTCCTGTCTATCAATTTATCTCTTTATCTTTCAATTTTCATAAGAGAGAGAGAGAGAGAGAGAGAGAGAGAGAGAGAGAGAGAGAGAGAGAGAGAGAGAGAGAGAGAGAGAGAGAGACTGGTCAATGGCAATGTTTGCAAACTGACACATATAACAATAAATACGTCCATTTGCACATTTAAATTGCTCATACATGCTAAGAAACATATGTATTATGTATAGAATAATGCATCCTTCAATGTGTTTACGTATGCATCTGGGTGAGAGAGAGAGAGAGAGAGAGAGAGAGAGATGTTTATACCAGTTTACCTGCGTTGACCCTCAGAGCCTGAGCAACAGCAGCAACAAGCGTTATCCCACCTTGCCGTCCGGATGTGCACTGATTCACATCCGTTTGTTGACATTAGAGACTGACGCTGCTTCTTCTTCTTCTTCTTCGCTTTCAGAAGACTCCAGGACTCCCTCTCGGCCCCCAGGAACTCTACTGACGCACGGTTTCAGTACCTGCGTCTCTGCGCGTCTGTTCTTCCCGCGTGGAGCGTCATAGGATCTCTTCCTGTTTCCTAGATCGTGACAAGGACCCAAGGACTCGCTCTCGCCTTTCCTCAGAAAGGACACTTGCGGGTGTCCCGACTTTCGCGGGAGAAAAAGGACTATTCCTACTCGCTTCCTTTCGCTCTTTCGTCGTTGGCGGTTTCGGAGGTTTAGGGAAGGAGAAAGTATTAGTATTATTATTATTATTATTATTATTATTATTATTATTATTATTATTATTATTATAAGATAAGGACTAATAGTGACTTATATTCTTTAAGAAGCACCATTATTGAGTACCTTATTTTTTTTTAATAAACAATAGCACTGTGATGGGAGAGCGAAAGACCCAGTGAACCACCTATGTCACTGCACTGGAGACAATTAAAAAACATATATTTGTTTATGTACTTTGGATATTTGTGGAAGATCCACGCCAGCCCAAACCCCACCCCCAACAAACAAACAGACACACAAACACACACACACACTCTAACCAAAGGAATAACTTCTCTATAATCCAAAGCACGTAAAAAAATGCGCCAAAGTTTCTTTGGCGCAAGCGAATTTTCTGCACAGTGTATAATGCTTTATGAAACTACGACCTCCCAACTCCCAGTTACTCCCCAGACACGGTTGAGTGGACGTGCGTCTAAAACGCCTCCGGAAAGCGCTGCCAGACGCATGAAATATGACTAACCTTGACCTTCATTAAAATCAAAACTACTGAGGAGGCTAGAGGGCTGCAATTTGGTATGTCTGATGAGTGGAGGGTAGATGATCAACATACCAATTCGCAGCCCTCTAGCCCTGTTAGAAAATATAACTTTGTAATTACGTGTTTCTTATGGTTGAATGCGAGGAAGCTGAGTTTGTTCATGGAATATCATATTTTGTAGCCTTTGAGTTAAAACTATGTCTTATTTATATTATTTCGTGCGTTGAGACAGCTCCTTGTTACTACACACGTTGTTGCATAGTTTTTTCACATTTTTCGGGCTAATTTGTTTTTGGTATTCTAAATTGTTTTGGTACATTTTTTAATGAAGGTAACTTTTTTGTACTCTCAGGAAATCTTGGTAAACAGTGGGTTGGGAACAACTGAACAAGGAGGAAATAAATATGTTTTAGTATAGCGAAGTTTTCTTATCCCAACCAACTGTTGGAAATAATAAATATATATTAAAGGCAAAAGGTATTTTTTTCCAAGAAGCCCCAGTGGTTTTTAAGACCTGAGGGCGGACAGACGAAGCCATCACAGTAGTTTACAGAAAATTAAAAATGTAGAGAGAGAAAAAAAAACGAGAATTCTTTTAATATATAAAACTTATATTTCACTAAAAATCCATACAAAAAATTTCTTGTTGTCGCCTTAATATATCATATCACAGTCTCAGGGTTTTATTCTTTTTATACATAAAAGTAATAATAGTAACAGTAATGATAACAGTAGTAACAGCATGAGTCTCGAAATGAGGAATGAAGCCTGCATTTATGAATGAGTAAAATCGTATTGCAAATAGATATAAACGAAGCTTTCGGGAATCTGTACAGATTTATTTCTAAACATATTTGTACCCATACATACATACATACATACATACATACATACATACATACATACCTGTACATTTGTTTGTGGAGATAAAAAAAATAATAATAAAAATAACATAATATTATATTCAAGTTCATTTTTGTGGAACTTTGACGCAAAATACATCGTTTTCACACCTAACAGACATTCGTAGGAAAACATAATTATGTCTTTAAGCCACAAAATACCCATTACTGTCTAGGATTCGAACCTGTGCCTATCTCTGAGACAGCACGAGGCGACAGGACACCTATCCACTCAGCCATGAAACTGAGAAGAGCACTGCCACTCAATGAAAAATCGTATAGGTTCGAATCCTTGGCTGGGAAGGTGTTGTATGGTGCATGACTGCCCTTGAACAATTCTCCTTGTGTTTTGATCATTAATTTATATTCTTATCTATTTCTTTATTTATTTAATGATAGATAAATAGACTGTTTATTATCTTTTTCTTTTGCAGTAAGTGATCTCTTTCTGAATTTCCTGTCGCCTTCTGTTACTTATCTAAAATGAACACCATATTCTTGGGAAACTTGAGTGTCAGATCAATGGCCCCTTTGATGTGCTTGTTCCACAATAATAATAATAATAATAATAATAATAATAATAATAATAATAATAATAAATAATAATAATATCTGGTTCCCACTGGTTTTATAATTATTCCAAATGCTAGTTCCCACTGGTTTTATGAAAATGTGTCACCTGTGACTCAATTAACATTTGCGTACACACAGGTAAGTATAAAAAGCACAAACTTCTGCATAGCACTTTCATCCACTCACATGAGCACAGCTGCTGGGCGCATGAATGTAAAAGTTGGCGGCAACAACCGTTGCCAGATCAAAGCTGATCCCTTCTCCCTCTAAACTCAAGTCTTTTGTTTAGTACTGCTTGCTAACTCGCTTGCTCGCTCGCTTGCGAATGGCTGCTTTCGTGAATGTCTTTGGTAACGCTTCTGTTTCATGGTTGAAAAGCTCCTAACGCTTTCTTCTAACTCGCTTCATCTCTAGCTCTAACTCTTGTCCTGAGTGGAAGGTTCTCCGAGTTGAGGTCCATGGTAAAACGAATGTTGGTAACACTGACATGCTGGCTGGTGCTTTACCTGAGGCCATAGCCAACCAGTCAGCCAGCCAGGAGGTTTCTCTGAGGTTTCTCAGATAACGTGATTCAAGACTTCCTGAAGGTACTTCATGGCTTTGGGCCCGCATTTGTACACCAGCTGCCTCTCGGAGACGGCCCTCAGCGCCCCGGTCCTGTAGTGGTACCTGTAGAAGGAGGAGGAGGAGGAGGAAAAGAAGAAGAAGATATAAATTACAAAGTGGTACGTCAGTCCTACGCTTCCCAAACCGGACGCTGGTCTAAGCAGTAGCGTCTTAATGGATTTTTCAGAGTCAATCAGAAACTGATCTTCAGCCAAACGATCAGTTATTGGTCTCGGAACTTATCTAAATATTTCATAAAAAAGCATCTTGAAGAAAATAACAGAATTAGTGAGATAATCCGGCTGATAGTATGAAAGCAACTTAGATAGACGGACTTAGAGAGACAGACAGACAGACTCAGGATGAGAGAGAGAGAGAGAGAGAGAGAGAGAGAGAGAGAGAGAGAGAGAGAGAGAGAGAGAGAGAGAAAGACTCAGGAGAAGGAGAGAGAGATAAACTCAGGAAGAGAGAGAGAGAGAGAGAGAGAGAGAGAGACAGACTCAGAATGAGAGAGAGAGAGAGAGAGAGAGAGAGAGAGAGAGAGAGAGAGAGAGAGAGAGAGACAGACAGACAGACAGACAGACTGACTCAGAATGAGAGAAAGAGAGAGAAAAAGAGAGAGAGAGTGAGAAACCCTCTCACCAGATATAGCCAAGCACATTCTGACTGACTGAGTGGTTCGCCCAGAATAGACATACCTGAGGCCACGCGCGAAATTGTCGTAGGTAAGGTTGGACTTGTTCGACCTCTCGCCCCAGATCTTGGCCACCACGCGGGGCTTGACGATCCTGAAGGTCATGGCTTCCTCGTCCTCCCACCTGATGACCTTCGGGTTGTAGGACCTGTCGGCAAGGAGTCGCATCAAGTACTCCCAGTTCTTGGGGCCGCGTTCTGGAGAGAGGATGGAGATTTCAGTGTTGGGGAGGTTTCTGAATGTCGAATAGGGTGGAGAGAGGAGAGAGAGAGAGAGAGAGAGAGAGAGAGAGAGAGAGAGAGAGAGAGAGACTTATAGCTACGTGCAAGAGTCTTCAAAAAACCAAGTGAGTGAGAAAGCAAAAACATCAATAATTATTTCCGATTTTCCACAGAAGACCCAAAAAGCTTTGGTCAATGCATCGACCTACTCTGACCTCGTTTCCGGGAGTTCGTCTTGATTTTGCTGAGGACATTGGTGCCCGAATCGAGGGGCTGGGTCAGCGGGGACGGAATCGGGTCGCTGGGTAAGGCTGGGGTCGTCGGCGGGGGGCAGGGCGACCCCGGGACCTCGTGCAAGCCGTTGCCGGTTGCCCCTAGGTCGAGGAGTTCATGATTGAGCAGATCCGCTTCTTCTTCTGCTGTTGTTTAGGGGACAGGGAAGGAAGGAAGTGAGTGAGTTAGAAATAAGTTTGATTTATATATATATATATATATATATATATATATATATATATATATATATATATATATATATATATATATATATATATATATATATATATATATATATATATATATATATATATATATACAGTCATCCCCCTTTCTCCGGCCACAACACCGTGTTGATTCACTCACCCACGATCAAAGGGCTCGAAGAGCCGTCAAGGAAACTGTCGACTTCCGACCCGCTGCTGAGCAAGTCGTCGACGACTTCGAAGAGGTCGTCGTCAGGAGCGGGGTGCACGACGTACGATATGTCCGTTATGCGGTAATCTTCTTCTTCGTCCTGCGGAGGGCTGGAATAGTATTTTGGTTCGGTTTCCGTCCCAAGTATAGCAGGGCGGAGGCTGGGATCTGTGAGAGAGACAAAAAGCCTTTCTTTATTATTATTATTCAGAAAATGTACCGTATTCATATGGAACAAGCCCACCACAGGGGCCACTGACTTGAAATTCAAACTTCCAAAGAATATTAGTAAGGTGTTCATTAGGAAGAAGTAAGAGGAGGTTAAAGGGAAAAACAGAAAGAAGAGATCTCACTTATTGAAAAAGAAAAACTAAATTAATAAATAGATAAAAATGTATCAAAATGCAAGGAGAATGGCATTAGGGTAGTAATGCATTGCACCTTCGCTTGAACTTCTGAAGAAGTTCTAGTTGTATGGCATCCTTTCTACTTCAGTTTACCTTTGTACAACAAAGTCACATTCGCATGAGTTGAGACTTAATCTAGACTTTTAACTGTTCGTCCTACTCTCTCACCCAAGTCTGTGAAAGGTGTGAAGCCTAGGCTATGAGATTACTTGCCCACCTGCTGAACTCTCTCTCTTTAAATCTTCAGCTGAAACCCCTTTTGGACAGAGTCAGCAGACTTTACTGTAGAAGCCCAAGAGAGCTCCAAAGGGAAATCAACCTGCAGAGAGAGAGAGAGAGAGAGAGAGAGAGAGAG